>NC_069001.1:564760-566949 GCF_001194135.2 Octopus bimaculoides
ATATATATATATATACACATACACATACACATGCATGTACATATCTATGTGTGTGTTTATATACATGTATTGATATATGTATCTATGTGTGTGTGTTTATATATATATATATATATATGTATATATATATATATATTTATATATATATATATATAAACACACATACACACACACATATATATATATATATGTATCCTATTTGCCCCAGGTAACAATATTGCAGATACCAAGTATTTGTATAAAGCTATTGTCACCTAGACGATTAAGAACTGTTACAGGTAATGTTTTTTGCTAGTAATATGTCATCAACAGATCACAGGTAAATTGCATTAGTAACCTATAAATTCACCTATTTCAGGTGATCTGCAATAATGCTCAAGATATCCGCTGTTCAGGTTTGCAGAAAATGGAACTCCCTTACAAACTCCTTTCAATAACTGTGAGTAAAACGCTTTCTCTCTCTTTGAATTTTAGTAGTGGATAGATAGCCTTTTACTTTTGTTTTAAGCTGTCGGAAGGGGATCTGAAAGAAGCCACGGCAAAGACTGAGCCTGGGGCTTAGTACACAGCTCTGTATACAGTGTGATATTAGTGCAGAGGAGTTGGAGCAGTAATAGAAATTGTAGAAAGCAGGATACATGATGATGATGGGTTGACTGGGTGATGTCTGATAGGCTAGTCATGGGTAACAATCAGCCTGAATTTTCTCAATGATTCTGTTCATCTTTATCATGCTTGCTTGTAAAATAGATAAAGGATAGCAGCAGGATGAGTCTCCTGCTATAAAACAATGTAAACATCTAAGCATAATGTCTTCTGCACTGAAATTAATACTCTATGGAGAAGGCTGTGAAACGGCTGTAACCCAAAGGATATGGAGTTAAATAAATATATATTCACCCTCATACTGCCTAACTTTTAAGGTCATACTTGTCATGAAATAATTTCATTGACTGGCCCTTCTGGGTTTCATCTGGATAAACACTCTACATTACACTTCTCTGTATAAGATTACTATGTGGACTGTTAGCCAAGCCCGTAAGAGGTGCTTTCTGAGATAGCCACACAATTCTCTGAATCCACATCTTATATATATATATATATATATATATATATATATATGTTTATATATATGTATGTGTGTGTGTGTGTATTTGTATGTATGCATGAATTTTTTGTTTTAATTTTTTTTTATGTTCTAAATATTTCCTCTTATTGTTGAAACCATTCCCTTTCACAGTGGATGAATCCAAGGACACTCGTTACATTGGACACCACAGAAAAGATTCATGTTATAGACGTGAGGTCCGAAGAAGAGCTAGAAGTAAGTTCATTGCTTTGGCCCCTTTTTTCCTCTTTCACCTCTTTCCTTTCCTTAATCCCTTAATCCAGTTTAGTGCAAACCCTTTTCTGTTGAGTAATGAAACGGTTTCCAGTTGCAAGTTGTATTTTCCAAGAAAGTATCATGAGTGTAGCTCTTCCTTGTTCAACGATGACAAAGTCAGAGTTGCTCAGAGCGAGCCCCACCGGCTTGCATACGAAAAGCATGGAATGGTGGTAAACGATCCATCTGCAGGATTGTCTTAAGCACTGGGAATCACAAACCTTGAGCTTCATGCAGTTTCCACAGCAAATAAGGGACTGAGAAGACAACACTAGACCCCTTCGCTGAGCAAAGACGCTGGTCTGTGGCAGGGTTAAACGCTGCAAGCTGTTACACGACGACTCATTTACACCTGAATGGGCTGGAGCAATGGGAAACGAAATGTTTTGCTCAAGAAGACACAATGCATTGCCCACTCATTCTTGGAATTGAAACCATGATCTTATAGACAGGAGTGAAACACCTTAACCACCAAGCAATATGCCTGCCTTCCTTTAACTTAGCTATGTTAAAAAAAAAAACCCCAAAAAAAACTATATTTAAATAGAATAAAATGTAGGCTAACCAAACTTGCTGTTGTCTGTTTGTTTTTTCTCTTCAGATTGTTGACATTGCTGATGTCCAACTGGTTTATGGATCGAGTCACTTCAAGTCTTTAGCAACAGGAGGAAATGTCAGTGAAGCTCTGGTAAATATAATCTTTTGCTGGTGTTCTTTGGTTGTTTTTCCCCATAAGGTGCAATAGTTTTGCCTTCCCCCACCCCCACCCAAAAAGGAAAATAAATCACTATTGGCATTTTAAAAT
>NC_069001.1:566959-569241 GCF_001194135.2 Octopus bimaculoides
CTTCCCTCCATTTCTTTCTCTTCCTCTCATGAGAAATGTCGATTGGGCAGTGTGATAGCAGAGGCTACGGTAACAATAGCATCATCATTAATCAAGGCAGGTGAAGGGGGAAGGAGGGAAAGGAGATGGTTGGGCGGAAGAGATGGAAGCAACTGCAACAGCAAGAACGGTGAAGGGGGCATCAATAGCAGCAACGGAAGCAGTGGTGGTAACAGCAGCGGCGGCAGTAGTAGCAGCATCTGCAGAAGCAACATTAATAGTAAAAGCAGAGTGGAAGGAGGTAGTAGTAGTAGTAGTAGTAGTAATGGATCACATTGGCCCCCATTTTTGATGACTTTGAGATCTATGCATCCCTCGTTCCACCTAGAATGGAAGGTGGGTTGGCAGTGTTGTTTAAGAGAGGTCTGGGTTTTGAGGAACTGCCTGCTTTAGGGAATTTTAATGTTTGATTTTTTGTTGTTAATTATTATTGTTTTATTGTATACAAGAATTTTTGTGCTAAGTCCCACTTGTTCCTTGTGCTGTATTGTCTCTTTTTTTTCTTTGTATTTGGCCCTTGTGGCCAATAAAAAAATATCATTTATCATCATCATGCTGGTAGAATCGTTAGCACACCAGACAAAATGCTTAGCAGCATTTTGTCCACCTTTACATATTTGAATTCAAATTCCATCAGGATTGACTTAGCCTTTCATCCTTTTGGGATCGATAAAATAAGTAACAGTCGAGCACTGGGGTTGATGTAATCGACTTACCCCCACCTCTGAAATTACTGGCCTTGTGCTAAACTTGGATAACATTATCATTATCATTATTATTAATTGGTTATTATTTATCATCATCATCATTATCATTATTATTATTATTGTTATTATTTTAACTCAGGTTTTATCGGAACTCCAGGAGTGTCGCGTGAGTACCAGGCTTGCTTCCTGCAGCCTATGGTACCATGTTTTCAGTTCTTTACAATTATCTAATACTTTCCTGATGATTCTGACAGGGCCATAGAGGCAGACATTTTCCAACAGCTCTTCTGGGCATTCTTTCGCCATTTTCTTTATGTTCCTCTCATTATCCTTTGGTATTGTCCCCAAGGTCCCAACAATCATTGGGTTTATCTTCACTTTTTCCTTTTCCCACACTCAAGCTATCTTGTATTTAAGAAGCTTGGGTGTGTCTATTTTTTTTTTGCATTCCTTTGTGGGTCAAAAACTTATTATTATTATCTGAGGTGGTGAGCTGGTAGAATCATTACCATACCTGGCAAAATGCTTAGTAGCATTTTGTCTGTCTTTACGTTCTGAACTCAAATCCCACGGAGGTCGACTTTATCTTTCATCCTTTCGGGGTCAATAAAATAAGTACCACTTGTGTACTGGGGTTGATGTACCCACTTCCCTAAAATAGCTGGCCTTGTGCCAAAATTTGAAACCAGCGTCATTCTTATTATTAGGTATTACTAGAGAGTACTGTAGAAGGGAGACAAGCACAATTTAACCACGCAGAAACGCACTTTTTCTTGAATCATTTTCATGTGAAAACACATTTTTTTTTTCCATGGAAAATTATATCATTTGAAAGTTCTAACCCTAACCCTAACCCTAATCTGCATCTACAGCACAGTCTCCTCTCTGCAAATTTAACTTATATATAATATATATATCTTTTGTCTTTTCCTTGTTTCAGTCCTTAGACAGGCGCTGCCCCATGCTGGAGCAGCGCTGCCTTGAAGAATTTCTAGTCGAATAAATCAACCCCAGTACTTAATTTTTTCTTCAAGCCTGGTACTTATTCTATTGGTCTCTGTTGCCAAATTGCTAAGTTATAAGGATGTAAATAAACCAATATAGGTTGACAAACAGTGGTGGGAGACAAACACAAAGTCACACATACATAGATATACATATACATATAGGTCAGGCTTCTTTCAGTTTCCATCTACAAGATCCACTCACAAGACTTTGGACAGCCCAAGACTATAGTAGAATAAACTTACTCAAGGTGCCACGCAGTGGGACTGAATCCAGAACCATGTGGTTGGGAAGCAGGCTTCTTACCACACAGTCAGACCTGTGCTTATGTGTGTGTGTGTGTGTGTGTACATATGTATATATAATACTTAAAATTTAAAAGAATTTATTCTAATAATGCTTTTGTAATTAATAACCATTGGTTTTTTGGGGGTATTTTTTCAGCAATTTCACAACTTAACTTGTTTCCATATTGAGTGTCTAAGTCAGAGTTAACCATTTACAAATTAAACCATTTTCATACATCCTCTC
>NC_069001.1:569340-593089 GCF_001194135.2 Octopus bimaculoides
ATATATATATATATATATATATATATATATACATATATATATATATACACACACACACATAGATAGATAGATACATACATACATACATACATAAACAGACAGACAGATAGATAGAATGATATAAATATATAAATACACACACACACACACACACACACAAGGTGGCTAAATGAAATACATCTTTCTTCTCCTTTTATTCATATCAGGCATTTGCTGGTGAACAAGCATGTTATCAGTCTGTGGTCAGCCATGGTGGTCAGCTGTTTCTCCTAGGAACTGAATCTGTTACAGTCTTTTCTGTGAGGTCATGGATGGAGGTACGTATTCTTCTATCTCTGTATGACCCTCTCTTGTGTTCCTATTTTTCAGAAAATTATTTCGAAATGTATGCCTCTTCTAACCACTGTATAAACATGATCCCTGTAAACCGTTATATACATACATATATAAGCCTATATATATATATATATAAAGGAAAGAAATAAGATGTAAAAACACAGAAGATTTGTTTTACAAGACTCAAGAATACATCAGAATCCTAATAGCAAAAGTATTGTACAATATTATACAAAATAAGGTTTTTTCCTTCCAACATGATAACCGGTTTTGCTATCACTTTTCAAATTTTGAATTTTGGATGAACTCATCCAAAGCTGAAAACTTGAAAACTGATAGCAATCCACACACTGCTTCCATTGGTGTTGCAATGCTTGGATCCCATTTCTGAAGAAGCTTTCATCTTGTTGGTCACAAAATGTCATTAACAGCAGATTTGATCTCATCATCACTGCAATACAGAGTCCAGTCTTGCATAAAACCCTCACATAAGGCTTACGTTTGAGAACATCATTTGAAAATAGTCAGTGTTTTTTGTTGTTTTCTTCTTGCAGAGAATTGAGGTCCTTGTGAAACAGAACAAATACAGGAGTGCCCTTGCCTTGGCTCTGTCCTTCTATGAAGGAAAGGCTAAAGCTGTTGTTGGACTGGTCGGTTCTTCTAGAAAACGAAAAGGCATTGTGAAAGATTTAGTACGTGATTTTTTCATTATTATTTTTACCCCTTTTTTTTTATATTGTCAACGTGCTGTTGTTGTATGACCCTAGGTCAGCAGATATGTGTGTGACTGTAATGACTCCCTGGGTGCGTGTGTGTGTATGTGTGTGTGTGTCTCTCTCTCTCTCTCTCTTTAGTCCCCACCTCCTCTAAAGTAAAATAACTTAAATATGTGCGAGTTATTTCCCCCTGATAATTTTTTCACTCAATCTCCGTAAAACGTGATTTCAGAATTTTAAAGGGACGTAATTCTCAAGCCAACCAAAGCCTTGTGAGTGAATTTGGTAGACGAAAACTGAAAGAAGCCCATTGTGTATGTGTTTGTGTGTCCCACCCCTGCTTGACAACTGGTGTTGGAGAATTTACATCACCATAACTTAGCAGTTCAACAAAAGAGACTGATAGAATTATTACCATGCTTAAAAACAAAATACGTGTCCTGGTATCAATTCATTCAACTAAAATCCTTCAAGGTGGTGCTGTAACATGGCCACAGTCTAATGACTGAAACAAGACATTTATTTCTAATCCTTTATACTTCAAAGGGAAACAAGTGACAAGTTTTCTTTCTTCTTTTCTATTTAATTTCTTTTCTTTCTTCTTCTTCTTCTTCAGATGTTGAATCTGTTGTTTGAATTTGTGGATTTATCAATGACTCAGTTTTGTCCTGAAAAGGGGAAAATTGAAACTTTGGAAGACTATTACCAGGTAAACCACTTTCAATTTAATCCATATTCCTTTTAAATCCCCTCCAGGGGCATTTTTTCTATTCCTCTCTTTGCATTTTGAAATTCTTTTTCAGACTTGTTTCTTTTACTCTTCATGTGCATATTTAATGGGGTTATATCTTTGCTTTTCATCCCTCCAGGGGTCGATAAGATGAAAAAGTGTCAGTCAAGTACTGAGACTGATGGAACCAACGAAACCCCTCCCCTCAAAATTTCAGGCCTTCGTACCTGCATTAAAAATTTTATCATTATCATTAATAAAAGACATGTAATGAAATACTAACCATGTGTGTGGATAGAACGGTTAGTAAAATATATTAAAATACTAACCAATGTTTGGAGATATAATAGTAGTACAAAGTATATCAAAATACTGACCAGACATGTAGATATAATAGTGAGGAAAATGTATTGGAATATGGGCCACACATGTAGATGTAATGGTTAGTAAAATATATTGACATACTAACCACATTTGTAGAAATAATAGTTACTAGTACAAAATACATTCAAATACTGACCACATTTGTTTACCTTTTCTGTTAATGACAGGTTAAATCTTTCTGCTAATTATTTACTTAATTGACCATCTCCTCTACATGCTTCTTTATACATATTTTTTTTACTTGTTCTAAACTTTATAACAATTGCATGGACCCCCTCCACTAATACCTGGCATCTCCCTCTTCTCTTTCCCAGGGTATCGTTCCTGTGTGTGTAGACTATTGCCTATGCTTGGAATGTGTGTAAGTAAAATTCTTCTCCTGTAATTAAAAATTAATTAACTACCTCATTAGACAATAGACTTCTATACATTCTCTCAACCATCTAGAAATAACCACTAAGTCTCCTTCAAATCCCAACCTACTTTGTTAAGAAAAAAATAGTACATATTAGTGTAGTCCTAGGTAGACTGTGACAGTATCTAGATATGCTGATGCTGTTTACTGCAACAACCCATAAATTATGGTTTCTTTTACCTTTTCTTGACCATCTTCATGGACTTTTCTCCCATTTTCAATGAGTTATAAAACAATTTCTATTATTAGGTGCTGGTATGGTTGTGTGGTCAAGAAGTTTGCTTCAGAACTGCATGGTTAGGAGTTCAATCCCAGGATGGATGCTGTCTGTCAGTTTCCCGTACTCTGTGTGTGTGTATTCATGTGTGTGTTTGTGTGAGTTTGTATTTCTCTTTGTCTTCATGTGTTTTTGCCAACTGTAAACAACAGGCTCATTCAAACGGTGTCGTCTATTCCCAGTTTCCCACATAAAACACCTCTGGGTCATCTGTTGTTCAATGGACTGGGATATTGTTAGCTCTCTGGGAAACAAGTGCAGGTTTGACCACAGGGTGGGTATCCATTTGTAGTAGAAACTCTACCTCATTCTACTCTTGCAGGGTACATAGACATTTAAACAATGATAACAGTTGATTTCCTTTAATTACAGAAAAGAAAGAAAATGAAACCAATTTATTTTTGTTTTATTAAAAATTTTTTAAAAATTTTAAATAATTGTTTTACTTTCAGTGATATTTTATTTGGTCGAATTTACGATCGTTTCGGAATGGATGTAATTGCAAAAGACACGTTCTTAGAGTGCCTGGAACCATACATTCTTGATGACAAACTAAGTTCCATCCCACCGACCGTTATGAAGGATTTCGTTGAACATTATGAAGGCAAAGGAATGCTGGAGAGTGTGGAAGCGTGCATCGTCCACCTTGAAGTGACCACGTTGGATATACACCACGTAAGTAATTTCAAGGGAGAGCATGGCCAGATTGTTGATGTTATTGTTATATGCTGCTATACAATCTGTCTGTATTATTCTTCCTCTTCCAGTTTGTGTATGTCTGTTGGAATCATGGTAAAAAAGGATTTATATAATACCGTTTATCTTTGCTTGGAACCAAGCTAAATGTTGCTACAATTTGTTTGTAAGCTTCCTCATCTTCCAAGGTGCAGGTGTGGGTGTGTTGTTAAGTTTTCTTACTGACCACATGGTTCCAGGTTCAGTCCCATTGCATGGCACCTTGGACAAGTCCATGTGGGTGAATTTGGTAGATGGAAACTAAACATGTTTGATCTCTCTTTGGTCTAACATTGTGTTGATAGTCGTAAAAGAGCATACCTGTCATGCAAGCAGTGTCCTTCATTTATGACATTTCCATGTAAAAATGCCTGGCCGCTGGGAAATATAACTTTGCTTGGAAACAGATGAGGGTTGGGGACTGGAAGGGCATCCAGTAGTGGAAACTCTGCCTCGGTAAATTCTGTCCCCCGCCACATGCAAGCCTCAAGAAGTGGACATTAAAATGGTGATGATGATGATGATTCCAGACTGACCATGATTTGTATAATGCCAGAATCTATGTTTTGGAACCATATGAAATGGCTGTAACAACATATATTTGTAATATTCTTCTTCTTCCTCTTCTAGATTGTCCATCTCTGTTGGAACCATGGTTTATACGATGCCATAATTTATGTCTACAACAAGGGAATGAATGATTATACAACCCCACTTGAAGAATTATTGATTTTACTGGAAGCAGCCATTAACACTGGTAAACAACTTACTGGTGAGTGAGTTAATGTAACTTTTCCCTGAAAAAAAAACAGCCTCACTCACAACTGAGGCTGTGTCTTTTGCTTGTCAACTGCAGCAAGCAGTTCTTGGCTTTTGCTGAGTGAGTTAATGCAACTTTCGAGTGTTGGGCCTCACGGAGGCAATGACAAATGACTGAGACCTTAGCATTATGTCGGACTTGAGAAGAAGACCCATCGAGCCAAGTAAAATCAGTCATGGCAGATGCTGGTGTCACACAAATGGCACCTGTGCCAGTGGAACGTCAGAGCACCCATTACGCTCTTGGAGTGGTTAGCCTTAGGAAGGGCATCCAGCCATTCATGCCATGCCAAATCAGACTGGAGTCTGGTGCAGGCAGCCTTCCAGCTTGCTAGTCCTGGTCGAACCATCCAGTCCATGCCAGCATGGACAAAGGATATTAAATGATTATTACTATTATTATTATTATTATTATTATATTATACACAATGTTTATCTTTGTATAAACATGGTTTATATAAATATCCACACTCTCTGTTTCAATATTCCTATAACCATTATAGAGATATTTATCTCCAACTATAAATGAAGGTTGCATGAGAACATGGAATTCTGTGTTATGTACCATGTGAGGTTCTCTTGTATGGGACTGTGGTGTCTATAAACACTCATGCTTATACTGCTGACAGACAATAATCGTCCATCCCACTTTTACTGGGAGATAAATTTTACCATTTTGGTATTCATACTGTTTTTGTCAGTGTTAATTTTTATAGAGATATATTTCTTATCCTCTGTCATCTTCTATTTACAGATGATCAAATCAGACTTGGAAATAAACTTCTTGTCTATATCAGGTAAGTAATAGTTTTATAATCCTCATCATTGGAAGGACCAAAAATAGATTAGAGACATTTGCAGTGTGGTTGTAGGAAGAGAGGACTGTGTATTTAAAGTGTTTGCTAAGCAATTTCATGGTTCCATGATTACAAATCATGTAAAAATGTCTCATTAATATCTCTGATATTTGAAAATATAATAAAAATAGAAAATATTTTTTTACCCACTTTTTACCATATTTTTTTCTTCTTTGAAATACTCTGTTTTATTTTAATTCATTAAAAAGATGACAAAGAATTTTGAAAAATTTCTTTGTCATCCTTCAGCTTATATTTGAAAGTTCAAAGAACAAGAAATTTTCATGGAAAGTTATAATTTAGATCTCTTTACCATCCTTCATCTCAAGTCTCCTTAAATTACTAACCCAAGCTTACACAACAGTAACAATCAAAATTCTCTCAAAAAATGCCTCAAAAGTGCCTTTGGTCTTTGTAGATACATTAAAAAAGTAACCAAAATATATTTCATTTTATTTAGATACCTTTTTCATATTTTTCCTCTTTTTCGCAAATTCCTTTAGCTATTGTTTAGCTGGTCGCGGTTATCCACTTGGAGATATTCCAGAAGAATTTATCCCAGAAGTCAAAGAACAGGTAAAGACATCTTATTTAACACACACACACACACACACACCTTTGTTGATATGCTGTGCTTGAGAAGACTAGTGAAGCCAAGGTGGCCGTTGCCAGTATCCTATAAATGGCACCCATGAAGTCATAACCGTGGCCGTTGCTCTTCGAACGTCAGGCCTCACAGAGGCAATGACAAGTGACTGAGACCTTTGGCAATATGCTGTGCTAGGGAAGACCCCTCAAGCCAAGTGGAACTGTAGTTGTGACCGTTGCCAGTGTCACGCAAATGGCACCCATGCTGGTGGCATGTAAAAAGCATCTATTACACTCTCGGAGTGGTTGGCATTAGGAAGGGCATCCAGCCATAGAAACCGTGCCAAAACAGACTGGAACCTGGTGCAGCACTCCGACTTAGCAGTCCCAGTCAAACCGTCCAGCCCAAGCCAGCATGGAAAGCGGACATTAAATGATGATGATGACAATAGTGATACACACACACACACACACACACACACACACACATCCTCATCATTTAATGTCCATTCTCTGTGCTTTCACACATTTATAAATATTAAATTGAATAAGAAAAACATGAAGATGACTTTCACAATTGTCTTCCTTTTTTAATTTACTTTTTTAGGTCTTCAAATGTGTCAGCTGTTTGCACCGGACCAAGTCTAAAGAAAGTAGGTTTTGTTTCACTTTCTATGTTACTTGTATATATCTGTTTCTCTCTCTCTCTCTCTCTCTATATATATATATATATATATATATATATATATAATATATGTTTATAGATAGATAGATAGATATTAATCATGTTATGTATCGTGTGTCATCCTCATTATTGTTAAAGGGGTCACAAATGGAAGAACACAAGATATCTTCATAGCTCAAGGCAAAGGTCATGAAAAAATTGTTTGATTGAGAGGGGTCATTAATGTAATACTAAATGTCTTTACTGCATGTGGAAAAAATGGTGAAGGAATTTCTTTGATCCAAAGGGGCTTTCTAATGGAAAAAATGTCAGAAGCTCTGATTGATAAACAACTTGATTTGCTGTTGTAGGGTCACTTGTTTTGTTGTTGTTGTTGTTGCTATTTCTGTCTAACTCTGTTACTACATCAAGGAGTGGTCAAACTTCAAGAGCAGGAAGCCAACAAAAATAATTGCATGGGAACTCGGAAATTCTTTAATTAAGAGGTGTATGCAGTGATTGCCGAGGTTGGAGAGAGTAAAAGACAATAAGTGGCCAGGGTGATGTTGCGTGCAGCAGCTCCTTTTCAATGACTTGCACTAAATAAACAAGCAAAAACTTCCTCTCCAACCACTTGAGGACATCCTGAATCTTGCTGACACAATAAAAGCCCAACCAGATCTAACCCAATGTCTTTTTGTGTTGCCAGAGTTTTGTGGGAGGGAACGGGGTTGCAAGGATAAGTTTGTAAATAGCTATGTGAATGTAATAATAATAATAATAATAATAATAATAATGGTTTCACATTTTAGCAGAAGGCTTGCAATTACAGGGGTGGAGGGTAGGTCAATTACATCTACCACGGTGCTCAACTGGGATTTATTTTATCAATCCCCAAAGTCAACCTCAACAGAATTTGAACTCAGAATGTGAAGACAATTGATATGCCCCTCAGCATTTTGTCTGACATTCTAACAGTTCTACCAGCTCACCACATTATGAATTATTATTATTAGTTTCCAATTTAGGAACAAGGCCAGTATTTTGATGAGGAAGGGTTTAGTCCAGGCCATCAAGCCCATTACTTGACCAGGGTAAATTAGATTTATCAACCTCAAAAAGATGTAAGGCATAGTTGGCCTTCATCCGTATGTGTGTTTATATATGTGTATGTGTGTGTATATTTATTCAGATGATGTAAATGTTTTATGTAAACTTGTGTGTATATCTCAGAGAGCATTGCCACTAGAATAAGGATAGCCTGGACAAATTACTGGCTTGCCAGTCCTCAGTCAAACTGTCCAACCCATGCCAGCATGGAAAACAGACGTTAAACGATGATGATATATATATAGTGTAAATGTGCACACACACACACACACACATGTATATAAAGTTGGTTATTCAGATGTGAATGAATTGCTTCTCTTTCCAGATGAACCAGCTTATCCTCACCTGAGAACTCTTCTTCAGTTTGATACAATAGAATTCCTCAATGTCTTGGCATTGGTAAGTCTGTTGATGAGTAACCAGCTTCTCTTTGAATGTGTTTTGTGTTGTTGGTGTTTGCATTTCTAAATGACAGACAGCCATGAGTTGTTGTTTTTGCTTTGGTCAAGCAGGTCTATGATCAAGGGCATCACAGCCATGACCATCTCTTTGTATGTAAGACAATCCAGGACTGTGTTATCCAATATGTGCTTTTCATAAATTGGTAGTGTGTGAGTTGTGGGTGGTTTTGGCTGCTGTTTCAACAAGTAGGGCAACCACATAGTGACTTTCTTTTGTAGCAGGTGACACAAACAACTCATACTGAATGGCATCAGCCTTTGCCAGATTTGTCTTGGATAGTATTACAGCCCCAGACTTTCTCCCTAGTGAAAGCAATGTATTGGACCCCAGCATATATATAGATTGGGCTTTCTAGATTTGTGGGGCTTCAGGGCAACTACCCAACATACCCATATCTGAAGACAGCATTGGTTGTGTATAGCAACTTTGTGATGGTCAAATGTGACAAATGGCATTGGGTGGTATCAACCGTAACAGTTGACATTGACCGATGACAGTGATACGTCTATTAAACATCACAACGGGTGGAGTTAATGGACATGCATGACATTAATCTTGTATTTTTGCTCTGTGAGAATAAGATACTTGACATTCTTGTATTTCTGCTTTATAAAATTCCTTATAAGATTTATCCTATTCTGTTTCTCTAACTCAGGCTTTCGAAGAACCAGAATTCAATACAGATGAAGGGTAAGAACCATTTACAATTAAATCATCTGGATCATTCTATTTTTCATTTTGTCTTCACAAAATTCTTGGTGGGAAGAGGGAGGCCCTGCGATAGAATTGGTAACCAGTTGGAAGGGTGTCATCTTTTATGAGCTTCTTCCCACAAACAGGGCCATCAATTCTGATGTGTACTGTGACCAGTTGATCCACCAGAAGTATCCAGCACTTGCTAATCATAAGTTGTCTTTCATGACAATGCTAGACTGCACACTTCTTTACAGACATGGCAGATGATGCTGGGAAATTTTGCCATACTCTCCATATTTAGCCAACCTTGTGCCTTCAGATTTCCACCTGGACAGACCTTCAACTCTGAAAAGGATGTACAAAATTCATCTGAAACAGTTTTTTATTAGTAAAAACAGAAACTTTTTTGAGCAGGGAATAATGGATCTGCTTATGAGTTGGCAGAAGATACTGAAACTGAACAGTAATTGTACCATTAATTGAATAAATCACTTGTCTTATTTTCCCTTCAAAAGGCAAACAAACTTTATAGCCAACCCAATACACACACATACACACAGTGTAGTAATGAAATTTAAAGGAAAGTTTTGACTGCTATTTCAAGCAAGTCAAGTAACATTTACACCAGTGAGGAATCTCTCATTCATTGTGTCAATGTTATTGTCTGATAGAGACTCTGGAATATTTTGTTGCAGGATCCAGAAACGCCAGAGAGTGATTGACATCCTATTACAGGTGATGGTTGAAAGTGTTGGATTCAATGTGAGTAACATAATAACCTTCATTGTCATTCTTTATTATTGTTAGTAATTTAGTTTCTACATCTGTTTACCTATATACCCCCTCTCTCTCTCTTGATATGTGTATGTGTACATATATACATACATACACACACACACACACACACACACATATATATATTGATTTCTTGTTTTCTTTACAAGACTTTTCTGTGAATTCCTTGAGATCTTTTCTGTTTTCAACCAAAATGGAGATGAACACCATCCTTTCCCATATATATATATATATATATATATATATATATATATATATATATATATATATATATATAAGTAATAATAACTTCATATTCAGGTAGACACCTTGTTGTATGTTGTTTAAAGCCCATTCACAGTATTTGGCTAATGTAATGTCATCAACAAATGGCAAATAAAAACAAGGTACTTTTAGAAAAGTTTACTGGAGGAGACACCTCTGCACCTATGGTGCATCATCACAGGTGTTTGTTCATCATCTCACCTGCAAAGCACTGGTGCATGATGGGTCAAAGTGAATGATCTAAATTAAAACCTCCCATTAAAATCCTTATATTAATTAATGTTCCAAACTTCAGATTGATAACAACAAAGTTATTTTGTTAAATTCTTTGTTACTTTCGAAATTAATTGAAACAAAGGCAGTGTATGCCAGAAATAGGGTAACAAAGGGGTTAAAGTGATCTAAATATGGTAATAAAAGAGTTAATTGATTTCGTATTTTTTCATTCATTATCTGTCTCCCCCCCCCTCCACCACCACCCCATTCGTTCAAGCTTTCATTCATCCTTTTGTTCTTTCTTTCATTCGTTGCAGCCCAGTCAAATTGGAACGCTGTTCACATTCCTCGCACGACAAATGGCAAGACATGAAAACACCATCTTAGTGAACCGTGTCCTCTTTGAGCAAGTACTTGAGTTCCTGTCAAACCCAGACGAGGCGACACGTCATGAAGAGAGACAACAAGCCATGATGGAGTTATTAATGGTTGGCGGCTTGAACATATTCAGTGACCAACGTCTTTTACAACTTGCTGAAAATGCCAAATTGTAAGTTGTTTGCTCGACAAAAAACAAAACGAAAAAGAATTTCCTTCAATTTCAGAGTTGTTGTTGTTTTTGTTGTTGTTGGCGGCGGTGGTGGTGGCGGTGGCCAGAAATTTTGGTGGGAGGAGGCTAGTCAATAGTGGCCCGTATAAAGCAGTATCCAAAAGTGATCAACGCCAAGGTCGCCTGACTGACTCCTGTGCCGGTGACGCATAAAAAGCACCCATTACACTCTCGGAGTGGTTGGCATTAGGAAGGGCATCCAGCTGTAGAAACCTTGCCTGATTAGATTGGAGCCTGGTCCAGCCGCTGGCTTTCCAGACTTCAGTCAAGCCATCCAACCCATGCCAGCATGGAAAACGGATGTTAAACAATGATGATGGTGATGATGATGATGTATATATGTATATATATATGTGTGTGTATGTACATATTTATATACATGTATACATTAGAATGTACTTATATATATTTCTATGGCTGTATCTTTATATTCACATATGTATGTATATGTGTCTATAAACACACACCCATTAAGGATTCGAGAGAAGAGAGTTGTTGCCATATTATGTTTGCATTAATTTCTCTTCCCTTCCTCCTTCACTGCATTAACACATAAATGAACCATTATTTGTAGCTTTTACTTATCAAGCATCTGCAAATATTGCATTTCATGTCTATTTACTAAACATGTGCCTACTCTAGTTTTTATTTTATATTTTATTTTTTCGTGCTTAATGAAGATCTTACCATTACCGATTTTTTTAAATTTTCTTTTTCTTTTCAATTCCAGTTACCGAGTCTGTGAGTTTGTCTATGAGAAGAACCACCATTATGACAAAATTCTTGTTTGTCACTTAAAAGACTACACCAGACGGGTAAGGGATGAAACCTGGATTGCTGCTAAAAATATCTGGCATTTTTTAGCTGTAAATGATTGCTTTATTTTAGGGCAACAATAGGACTTTCTCTGAAATTTCCTGTTGAATACAGGAACTTGTAGTCTCTTAGGTTATCTTTCCAACTTCATTTTCCTTTTTGTTTTGAAACCTTAATAATACTTAATCAAAAGAAGGAGAGTATCAGTGATTCCCTACAACACCACTGACACTGTGTAATAGTGCAAGGGATGTGAAGAGGAATCCCCAACACAGCAGTTCCTGCAATGGGACATAGCATAGGTTTTTCATCAAAATATATCAACAATATATTAGAATCAGTTGTATTAATTTTATCATTTTCCCTTTAAAGTTACCAATATTAAGGAGCTGATTGTATACAGTGTACTACAACTGTTCAGAAAAAGGTAAAAAAGGGGACAGACGGTAGCAATTAGTCAAAGAAAGACAGCAATGGATGATTGAAGTGCATGCATGATATACAAAATAAACCAGAAAAAGACAGAAAAGGGAACTGGAGAAGAGTCATAAGAAGAAAAGGATTCATAGATATTTCAGGAATCATTTTAGAAAGCATGGAATTGTTGAAGGATGCAGTGTACTGACAGCTAACAACTGTGATGTGTAGTTTATTCCATTCTTCAATAATTCTGAACTTCAAAACTATTCCTGAAAATCATGGGTGTTGCACTGTTTTTTGGATTTTATAAAAGACTTTCTGCCAAATTCTTACATTTGTGTTTCAGTAATTTAACTTCTTTTTTTTTTCACTTCACTTTGTTTATTTTCATCATTTTCTCTTCCTCAGCATATGGTATTTCCTTATATTAACCGCATCCTTCATGGAGATGGCTATAGTGCTGCTGAGAAAGAGTCTGTTAAAGTTGCTGCTCTTGAAAACTTAATTGTAAGCTTGTTTATTTTCTTTTTTTCTTCTTTCATATTTTTTTTAATCCAGTTCTTCTAAATTATTAATTGCATTTCTTAATATTTTTTAGAGAGAATTTGTTTTTTAATCTTTAGAAAAAATTGTGAGTTAAATTTGGTGAATAAAAACTGTGCTGAGGTCAACTGAGTATAAATATTATATATACATAAGAGAAAACGAGAGACCACAGGCTTTGTTTGACAGGATCCTCCAAGTAGGCAGTTGATATGATTTCAAAAGTTACAGGTTGGATGTTGGTTGGAGACTGTGTATGTGTGTATTTGTGCTTGTTGTAGTATGTGATGTTAAGTGGTGTTGTCTAAACAGGAGTAACTGACCGTGTCATTGTGGGGATTGAAGAGTTTATAGCTGTGAATTCTAGATAAATACTTTTTAATTAGTTTCAGGAAGCTTCTAGGTATGTTAGTGGAAACTTTTAAGATGTATGGAGGATTGAACCAGATTATTTTTCTCCCTCTGACTCTCTTTGGTCTCAGGAGTGAAAGTAGAGGGGGTCCTGTATATAAAAGTGATGATGATGATGATGATGCTTTCTTTTCCAGGATTTAGTGAACATCGACTGTAAGAAAGCAGCCAAAGTAGTCATCTTCAGTTTGTCTTGTAATCTCAGTGATGTGGTGGAACAACTGAGGAACAAACCAAGAATACTCTATGATTTTTTACAAGGAGTACTTTCATACAAGTGAGTATTGTCTTCAGCTGCTTCAGATACCAAGATATCAAAAATTGTCAAAGTGTAGTACAATGGTTTAGCATTTTTCAAAAGTGTAGTAAGTCCCACATACGACAGTTTTGCAAAAATATTTCCGACTGAAAATATCCTACATGCATGGAGTTATGGTTTTATGCATCCAACAAAGTATTATTGTTAAGCTGAAACTGTTGCTAATGTAAAAAGAAATGGAATGGCAAAACTATTTCTTCGTTTTCTGAAAAAGCAACATTTTGGACTTACGACACTTTTACTTAATAGCAACAACTTAACGATTTCTCTCTTGTCTGACTGTTCCAGGGAATCGGTTGGTAACCATGTCAACCCAGACAAGCAAGTCACCATAGAACCAATCATCTATGAACTCTACATCGACCTCCAGTGCCAGTTTCACACCAGTAATGTGTACAACTTCATCAAGAATGTCGATGGATACCGGCTGGAGGAAACTCTCAAGGTTGGTCACTTCAAATTTTTCTAAATCTGCTTTGATCTTCTCTTTTTTTTCTTTTTGCATTTTAACAAGCTCCATTGTCAATCATTGGCTGTATCTCAGCCATAATTATCATCATTATCGTTGTCATAAACTTCAGTATCATCACCAATTCAGCCCATTATCATCATCACTGCCATAAATTTCATCATCATCATAATTATCATTGTCACTATCAGCTTCATCATCATCATCATCCCCACCACTACTGCACTCATCATCATCATCATCATTGGCTTGCCCCCTAGTAGAATGGTCAGTGTCTTAGACCAAATGCCCTCCAGTACATATTCTGACTCTTCATGTTCTGTGTTCAAATCACACTAACATCAGCTTGGCCCTCAATTTTGTCTTTTACCCCTTCTAGGAGTTTCATAAAATAATGTACTTGTGTGTGGTTTCGATCTGTTACTCCCACCTTAATAAAAAACGCCAAACTCTAGTGCCTGGGATGCCAGAAATCCTTGTTATTGCTGGTCCAGCATCCTTTGTCCACCTGTTATAATTCCATTTCATATCTTGGATGCATTACAAGAATCAGACCAAGAACTGAATGGTACTTTGTTCTAACCAGCACCCCATCCAAAAAGATGAAAGGTAAAGTTGACCTGTGGAGGAATTGAACCCAGAACATAAAGACTCAAGACTACACGTTGCATTTTGTGTAAAACTCTTACAATTCTGCACTCCATCATATACTGTTGTTGTTTCTGTTGTTATTGTTGCTGTTATCTCTTCACCAGATCGTAAACAAATATGACATACCTTGTGCTTCTGCCCACATCTTGGAGAAAATGGGAGACATCCTTGGAGCATTCAACATAATGTTAGCAGTAAGTATTGGCAATTTTTTAAGGGAAGAATTTTTCTTCTTCGTTCTTGCAGTAACCCTTTTGATACCAACCCACTCAAGACTTCTTCATTCTATTATACAAAATCTTAATTTTAAAGTGAAAAAACTTTCCATCAAAATTCCAATTTCGTTTATGCTGCAAACACCATCTTAATAATGACACACACACACACACACACACGTTTCCCATTGCAATTAAAACCACTCTCTTCTTGTTTGGTGTGGATGATTTCAGAACATGACCAAAGTGAGGTTATCACCATACTCCTGAACAAATGAATCCCTATGCTTTGCAGTGTCATCCCTAATTCTTTTCCCTCTTTCTTTATAAACAGACTTTGAATAAAAAGGTCCACACATTTACGGATGCAATTCTTTCAAAGAAACTAACCAAAGCAGGTTTGTTTAAAAACTCTTTTATAATAAATCAATGCCAAATATACAGAGTGTGTATGTTATATAGACAAGCATCATCATTGTTTAAGATGGGTGAAAAGCCAGGGGACTCCATCAGATCACAACTATGTAGGACGTACCCCTTTGAGAATACCATATGCACCAATGATAACTGCATGGTATGTAGGATTAACTGTAGAATTAGAAATGTAGTTTACAGCATAAGATGCATGGAAGGTGCTTGTAAAGACATGAACATGACATACATAGGGGAGACATCTAGGAGCATTGCGGAACGACCAAATGCAAGAAAATATACTTGTCCTTTAATATTTAATATTTAATATTTCATTTATTCAATAAGACAATCAGTACTTCATTTCATTTTACTATATATTCTATATATTCCATATTCTATATCCTATTATAAGAATATAAATAAAACATAAGAAACAAGCAGTTGGAATTTTTTTGAATAATATATATATGTGTATATATACATTTTGTGTGATTATGTTCTTTTGCCCTTCCTCTCTTTCTCTCTCCTATTTCTCACTCTTCTCTCTCCTCTCACTTTCTCTTACACTCTCACTTTGTCTCCTCCCATCATTCACCCCTCTCCTCTCTCTCTCTGTTCCCTCTCTCTCTCTGTTCCCCCTCTCCTTCGCTCCTTAAGTTTGGCTGCTGTGACTGAACCAGCCTGTTTCACAAATACTTACATGCACACACTCACACCTTTAGTTAGTGTGTGTGTTTGTGTGTGTCATGCACACACACACACATGTGGATACATGTTGACTCTCAGTTCTTCATTCAGACGGAAATGATGATGATGATGCTGATGACTACAGCAACAATATATTTGTAACTGAAATTTCTTCGAAGAGGGACATCATTATCATCACAATCATCAACATCATCATCACTCCCCACCATCGTCATCACCACCACCACCACCGCCACCATCGTCTCCAAGTCAACATATCTCTTGTCATTAAAATTCTTTCATATCAAGAAATGACATCGTATTTCCTTTCAACCCTTCAAATATTTGTTTCTCTTTCCACAAGTTTATCACTGATTTACTCACAATTATATACATAACTCTGTGTGTGTGTGTGTGTGTGTGATTATACTCTTTTATTTATATACTTTATTCGTATATATAATTATATTCCTATATTTGTGGGTTTCATTTTCAAGCATATCACCATCATCTTTGAATGTGTGTGTCACTGCATGCATGTGTGAATATGTGTGCAAACTGCTTCATATATATGTGTGTGTGTATGTGTTTGTTTTTTTTCCTCTGTTTTGCAAGTTACTTGGGAAACTCACTCGTGCCTGTAACACCAAAATAGTGCTCAGTACATTCTGTGTAATGGTTGGCATCAGGAAGAGCATCCAGCTGTGGAAACTATACAAAAGTTGACATTGGACCTCAGCAGCTCACCAAATCATGTCCAACCCATGCCAGCATGGAAAATGGATGTTGAATGATGATGATGATGATGCATGCATGTGTGTGTGCCTCCTTGCCTTGAGATTGCACGTGATTCTCAGTCATACAAGCAGTGTCGGTCATTTCCAGTCTTCCCCAAAAACATGTCTGGCCTGGGGTAAATATTACCTTACATGGAAACAGGTGAGGGTTGGCGACAGTAAAAACATCCAGCCATTGAAAATCAGCTTCTCTTAATTCTGGTTCATGCAAGCATGGAAATGTGGATGTCAAAACGGTGGTGGGAGGGGTTTTGATGATAATGACGATGCTGATGCGGTGGAGGAGGGTGATTGTGATCATAGTAAAGATGATGAGGATAATGAGAATGATGACAATGATTGTGACAATGCTGCTGCTGATGATGATGATTTGTATTCTCTGTTCCATCAATTCTAGAGGCAGTTATTCAGCTCCAAGAAGTTCAAGCCAGTCTGTTAGTGGTGATCCAACTTTGTCAAAGAAACTCTGGGAAAATGGATGAAGGGAGTCGAGAGGTGAGTCTGTCATTATTAAACGCAATTTCTTTTGTGTGTGTGTGTGCCAGTGTCTCAAAACAGGCATGTAAAAAGCACCCTTGGTGACCTTAGCATTCTGCCGTCTGGTGGTGGTCTACTCTTGGGTAGGCCTTGTGCATGAGAAACGTTTCCAGCTCTCTCTCTGTATGACCTGGGGTGGGGCCCTATATCCTCTCCTGTCACTGTTATTTAGTTTACTGAAACTTCAGCCATCCATCGCTAGACTTGGATTGAACACTGGAGGGGTTTCCCCTCGTTGCCTTCTCCTGGCAGGTGGGATTTGAACTCAGAATGTAAAGAGTCAGACATTCCGATGATTCTGTGACTCTCCCACCCATTAGAGCAATGGAAAATGAAGTGTTTTGCTTAAGAACACAACTCAGTGCCCAGTCCAGGAATTGAACCCATGATCTAGCAATTGTGAGTGCAACTCCCTAACCACTGGACCATACACCTTCACACACACAATCAGTGATTGGGAACCCATTTGCCTCGTTAGTGTATATTAATGATATCTAAATAGATTTCAGAAAGAAAACTTTGCTCTGTAATTTAAAGAATTCTTTAACATTTTTTGCTACCATTTTTCTGTTGAAACATTCAGCTTTTGTTCCAATTGATTGTGAATAAGGTATGCAGCAAATTAACTGTCGTTATTTAAGCTGATTTTTGGGAATGTTGATCAAAGGTTTTAATTTAGATCGCTTTAAGGAAGCTTCTATCATAGAAGGAAGCAGGGGTGGTCATGGGCAGGTTGGTGTCAAAAGGGTTAAACTTCTGGAAATATTGATAGAAAAAACATTTTGAATATTGTGTTGGCAACATTTTCTGAAATTCTGGTTTTTATTGAACTAGGCCATGTGGTTCCCATTGTTAGAATCTATGATGGCCCCTCAGAGAAAACTTAAAGACTTGGATGACCGAGAAATAATTACAGGTGAGTTGAATTGCTTAAATTCCTTGAAATTGTTAGCTGTGTGGACAAAAACAAAATGATCAGGTGGTGACATGGAGCAGTGGGAGGGGTCGTGGTCCTTCATCAAGAATAAGTCAGAGAAGAAATGTAGAAATACTGCATGAAAATGCAACATAACATTCCTTTCTTATATATTTGCGTAATTAGAAATTGGAATTTAAAATTTTATCTAAAGAAGAAATGGGGTCACCCATACCCTTAGCAGGCCTCACAGACTGAGCTGGTCAATCCAATAAATATCCCAAAATAATTGCTGCTGTTATGTTTCTTCTTTAACAGACATTCAGGAGTTGACTCACCATATTCTCAACAGTATGATGGGATACATAGCACTGCCTTCTATTTTACAGAAGATTATGCAGGTAAGTGAAGTTTCAGGCTAGTTTCCTTTTGATTTGATTTTCCCTTTGTGCTTGTATATTTGAATTTGTGTGTGTATACAATGGCTTTGAGGAAGCTATAGGATGTTGCTCAAATGCTGAGCTCTGAGTGCTCTGCTTCTTATAGCAGAAACAGCTGTCAGCTAATGGAGGCGATTATGTGACTCCTGTTCTTTTGTCTTTTATTAATTAATTAATATTACACCCTGTACTCTCCTGCTGTACGATAACTGAAACAAATTAAGAATTTTAGATATTAAAGATACAGATGTTATGTACAAGTTTACGAATCTATAAATAAATAACAACAGATGCAGAATGTGTCAGTTTATTTCAGCTGTTTCCAACGAATTTTTAATTCCAGCAGGTTAAGTGCCTAGTCAATGAAGACGTTTTTTGGTTTTGTTTCTTTCCTTCTTTTTTTTTTGTCCTTCTTAACTTGTGTAGTCTTTCTTATAAAAACGACTCAAAATGTTTGATGTTGTTTCTGATTCTTTAAGGACCCAGCATACAACACTGGCAAGTTTGGTGAAGTGAAAGAATTAATCCTGGGAATGTTAGAAACATACAACTATGAAGAGGTTAGTTCCATCGTTTTTTTCCTTCCTCCTCCACTTCTTTCTTTTTCCCCCTCTTCTTTTCTTTCTTCTTCCTCTTTTCTTTTTCCCCCCTTTTCTTGTTTCTTCTTCTTTCCTTCCTCTTCCTCCTTGATGAAGAGAGAGAGAGAGAGAGGACACATGCCAGTCTGAATGATCACCCTTCATGCGTCAGGTGATGTGTGTGTGTATTTCTAAGAAAAGGCAATGACTGCCCTAGATATGTATCTCTACATTGTGTCCTCTCCTTCCTTTCTGACAGACATTGATGAAAACCTGCAAGAACCTGTTGCATCATGATCTCCACCTGCACTTGAAGCGTCTGAGATCCGAGGCTGTGAAGGGTTTCATGCCCTGCACCGAGCACTGCAGCCTGTGCAACAAGACACTGTCTCATGCTGCCGATGCCGACCTCCTACTTATATTCAGGTGAGTCCCACAAATAGAAAGATGGGCCATGCATGTTGGCTGCTTGGTTGGAACATGGGTCCTCCTGTCTTTCAGTCTCAACTTTGGCTGTTTTGTATCAATCCTTCTGTTCATATTACATCATGTAGCGCTTGTAGATATATACGTCTCTCTCTCTCCCTCTCCGTATATGTATACATTTGTATGTATGCATATATATATATATATTTATACACCGGAATTAGCACATAAATGTGCAACAAGGTGGAGAAAAGAGTACTCAAATACCAGAGGTAGAGTAATATGCTTTATTTAAAAGTAGCAGAAATATAACAAAAACTGTATTCTGCAAGAATCCTAAGAAAGATTCTTGTGTCTTGAGGAAACTTGTTATCAACAAGCCTCAAGACAGTATCCTGTAACAGTTAAGATAATGATTTCAAATTCTGGCACAGAGCCAGCAATTTTAGGTGGGGGATGTAAGTCAAGGACATCAACCCCAGTATTTGACTGGTACTTAATTTTATTGACCCCCAAAAAGATAAAAGGCTAAGTTGATCTCAGCAGGATTTGAACTCAGAATGTAAAGAGCCAGAGGAAATGCTTCTAAGTATTTTGTCCGATATGCTAACAATTCTGCCAGCTTGCTCCTTTAATAATGAAAATGCAGAGGGCCTGAAATTTGGGGGGGTTGGAGGTTAGCCAATTATTTCAACCCCAGTGCTCAACTGGTTTCATCAACCCCAAAATGATGAGAGGCAAAGATGACCTTGCCAATATTTGAACTCAGAATGTAGAGAGAGATGAAATGCTGCTAACCATTTTGTCCAACATGGTAATGATTCCATCAGCTTGCCACCTTAATAATAATAATAATTGATAATAATAATTTTGAAAACTATTTTAAAAATATACTTTTCTGATATTTTGTTTCTATACTCTTTGTTATTACTTTGTGTAACCATGCTGGAGCACTTCCAGTCAAACAAAAGAACACTCACATGGCAGAGAATTGAACTGCCAACCCTGCTTTGCTGTCACACACATGTCATCTGATCATATAATGGCAGGAATGCAAATTCATAGATTTATTTCTTTATTTGCATTTTTTGTATTATTGTGTTCTGTTTTCTGTTGTTCAAGATGTGGCCATAGTTACCACACGAGCTGCCTGCGTGGAATCGGTTCGTTGCACGTAATTGATGGTGAAGATTTTTGGAGCTGTTATTTATGCAGCAACTCAAAGAAGAAAGGTCGTACTCAGAGTACACGTTTCCACAGAGCCTCCACCTTGAGCTCCGTTGTTGCTCAGTCTAGTCACAGTGGGGCTCTGGCAACACAGACCAAAGAGGCAAGTAGCAACCCTTTTAACATTTAACCGTTTTCCATTCTTTTAAATTTCCAGTTTTTAATTAAATATGATTTAATTTCTGGTGTATACAATTAAAACAGTATTATTTATATTCCTTACATTTGTCAACAAAAAATATATATGCATAATTTGTTTATATATGTATAAAATGTATTAAAATTTCTTTAGATTTAATAAAACTGAAAACAATTAGGACTGTTTGTAAGTTTTAGAAAAAATATATAAGGAATTGGTTAATTTAAATTATAATAGCCATCTGTGTATTATACGTAATGTATTCACACTTTTTTATAGGCCAAATTACTGAAGTATTTATCCTGAGATAACATGTCTCATTGAATTGCTTTGCTAAAACACAACAAATATCAGAGAGAGAGGAAAATTCATGGCTCCCTCACTGGCTGCTGCTGCTGCTGCTGGCAGAAATTTTCATCTCAGAACAAACTCTGTAGTAATTGGCCTATCAACTTCCAAGTGCACCAATCCACTCTCTTTGTTGCCCACAACAAGCATATTTCCCACTTTTTCTTCTTCTTCTTTCTCTTTGATCTTATTGTCTCCAAGACATGCTCTGGCGATTATCTGATGGTCACACTGAATCATTCCATTCCACAGGATTTAGCAATCGTCTTTCTCCTTTCCAGATTTGGTCATACCACATCTTTTTAATCTTTCCTGACCATAATTTCCACAGAGCTCCCAACGCATCAGTCTTGCTACACTCTCATGGCATCTTTTCTATTCACATTGTTATTATTATTATTGTTGTTGTTGTTCTTGTTATTGCTGCTATTTTTCTCCAGGAATACATCGACCCTCAGCATGCTGAAGCCTTTGAAAATTTACGGAAATCCATGAAAACCCCTTCAAGGGTAAGTCTCGTTCTGGCCTCTCATATTTCAGTCAACAATTACGGTGGTGGTGGTGGTGGGCAGGACAATGCAGATTGGAGCAGAGGGAGGTAGCGAGAGGGAGTGCAATGCTATAGAGTTAGCAGGGGGTAGGGGCTACTGGGGTGGGGGGTATAAAACCCCAGATAGCAAAGATTAAGTGCATTTGACACTCACTGCATGAACCCACAACGCTATGGACCAGGGAATTTTGTTTGAGAAGAAGAGTTACGTATCTTTTCTCTTTGCCTGGCACTGTGGCCAAGCTGGTGCACTGCTTTGTAGGGTCTAGTCAAATAAATAGACCCCTTTTAAGCTTGCTTTCCTTGTTTCAATACACTGTGTAATTATAGTGAAAAATATTGTGTGGTTAGACAATCCAAGGTCTATTTTATAGCATATTGACATAGAAATTATTTTTCTTTTGCCCTTATTTATGATTATATATATATAAAAATTAACAGAACAAAATAAAAAAATCCAAGGCTGTGAAAGATTTTAGAACATTTATAAAGAGAAGGTCTTACAGCTGTTTCCAGGATATTTAATATATCCCTTCATCAGAGACGGTCCGAGAAAATGGTTAAGCAATAGTTATTCTAGAGAAGATATGAAATAGCGAGTGAAGTGGAGGAATGAAAATAGACATGAGATATTCAGGGATATTGTATCTGCAGTTCCATTATTTAAGCAGAATGGTAGACATATAAGATTCCAGTACCTTGAACGTTCCAATAGCATTTAAAATTAGTCATTCTATTGGAACTTACTCACAAGGGATTGGAATCTTATACGTACACCATTCTGCCTGAATAATGGATCTATAAATGCAATATCCCTGCATTTGTGGGCCTTGAGCTAGTATTTAGCAGGGGGGGAGGGTTCAATCCCTTCTTGAAATTATGAAGCGTTATATATTTTATCTTTATCTGTCATCATTAGACTGTGGCCATGCTGGGGCAGCATTAATTTTCGTTAAATGAATTGATACCTGCTCTTCTCTTTTAAGCCTGGTTCTTATCCATCAGTCTCTTTTTCCAAACCACTTCATTATAAAGATGCAAACACACCAATGCCAGTTGACAAACAGTGGTTGGGACACAACACATGTATATATGTGTATATATATATACGTATATACATGTGTATATGGGTATATACATGTGTATACTTATGTATATACATATATATATATGTATATATAACTTTTTATAAGGAATATTCTAAAAGAATATGTAAGTGCTCTATTATTTTGAGCAAATAAATATATATATATATATGTGTGTGTATATTTTTATATTATTAATAAATTCATAAAATTATCAATAATCAATAATATAGCAGGAAATCAATATTTAAGATTAAAAATTTCGAAAGATATACATCCAATATGACATGGTAATATAATAAATTTAAAAATTTAAGATATACGAAATATAAGTATAAATATATATAAAAATATGAATGTAGATAAAGATACATGTGAATATAAATGCATATAAAAATTTATGCGTAATTGAGCATGAATATTATAAAGTCTAGAATCTAAAGAAAATTAAACGTTTGATGATCGTTTCGCGGATACTATTGTAATCAAAAGATCAGCATATTATCAATAATTCTGCTCTTCGGAGATGAATGGTATATGTAATAATAATCAAAATATTAAAAAATATTTAAAATATTAAAGTGTATACTGTCCTTTAAAGAAATTGTAAAATTAATCCTCCTATAATTTGGAAAGTTCATTTTTTTATCCTTTGTTGAAACATTAAGTGAAATATATAAATAAATAAATATATATATATAAATAAATAAATATATGCCAAAACATTTGAGAGACCTGCAAGACACGGATGTGGAGGTCTTCAAGACAAAACTCGACGCTTTCCTCTCCACGATACCAGACGAACCAATGGCTCGAAATGAGACACAGTTTAGGGCAGCGATGTCAAATTTTCTTATACACCAGATGTGCCATCAAAACTCCTGATTGGACCATGTCAGGTGGGGGAGAAAAGCCATGCAAGGAACGTGAAGAGAGCAAAGCATAAAGACAGAAAATCACGATGGTGCTCCAGCATGACCACACCCACTTGGCTGAAACCCATAAATAAATAAATAAATATATATAAATAAATATATATATAAATAAATAAATATATATAAATAAATAAATAAATATATATATATAA
>NC_069001.1:597952-603527 GCF_001194135.2 Octopus bimaculoides
GAAGCATATGTCGGAATAAAGTATGCAGTTATAACATGCGTTTACTCCATTCCTTAAATTTTTATATATACTCAAATACCCAAAATATCAAGGAGTTTCTGCCTCACCAACAGGAATTACACCACAGTTATTTTGTGATCTTTGCTACCTTGGTTTCTATTAACCCATTTATTCTATCAGAATTATTATTTATTAGGATAAAATAAATACATATAATTAAATATATTTATTTATTTATATATATATATTTAGTTATTTATATATATATTTATTTATATATATATTTATGTATTTATATATATATATATATATTTATTTATTTATTTATATATATATATATATATATATATCTTTTGAAATTTAAATATCAAATATTGATTTCCTGCTATATTATTGATAATTTTACGAATTTATTAATAATATAAAAACACACATATATATATAGACACACATACGTATATACGTGTATATACATATATATAACTAGTATGCGATTCTGTAAATTGTATGTATTCAACGGTCTGTACTGATGGAGAAACAGATATTTTCGGTAAGAAAATATTAATTATCGAAACTCGTTTACAGTTTTCTATCAGCCCCTTCATACTTACTTCGTTCATTTCCCTTTTCGTTCTTTTGTTCCCCCTCTCTCACATTTCCTGGCCTTCTCTTCATCCTCCTCTTTCACTTCACTCTGTCCTTTTCATTTGTTTTTCTCAACCCTCCTTAATTCTTCTATCCCTCTGCCTCTACCTCTCTATTCCAGCTTTTTGTCACTGATGGCAGATCAGTTGACATTGTGGGGGGGTAGGATGTTGATTGGCAGACGTGAAACCCCAAAATACCACTGATTGATGGTTAGGATGCTCTTCACAGAAGAGATAACGGCAGACAGTCTAAATCCAAGGACTTCATAATCTAGAGAGATACCAGTAATGGCAACTCTTGAAATGATATGGCATCGAGAAACTTCCTGGAAGTCACAGTTGGAGAAATAAAACAGCCAAAGCAACGAACACATTAATTAGTCGTACATAAAAACGGTTAATTAAAAAATTATGTTCACCAGTGTTGGCAGTCAAAACCGACAGAAAAGCCTAAGAAAGGAAGAAAGATTTAAATGCAAGAGATGTGTGAGACCAGCAGAGATCTGATGAACTAATTCGTAATCGCAGATGCGTTGACATTGTAAATAACCTTTATAATATATTTGTATATGTTGTTCTTGGAACAATTTTAAAGACAACAGTTTTTCAGGTGAAGACGTAGCATAAGAATCTCTTGGAAAATAAAAGTCGTTCTGAATTCTCAATGCAAGTATTATAAAGAATAACTTCAGAGTTCCAAACAGGTTTGCAATGCTTTTTCTGAAATATTAAACTAGAGACCTTGGTTGGCTCTTCTCATATAGCCCTGGGAATCTCTACAATGGCTGATTAAAGGCAGCAGCTGAGGATCATTTTGAATGGAACTATGGTCACCAATAACAGTGACAAGATAGAAAATGTCGGATACATTGAAAATACTGAATAATCAAAGAATAAAAAAATAAATAAATAAATAAAAAAATAAAAAATTTTTACACCGCTTTAGAGACACCAGATCATTTTTTTCCAAGTTTTGACACTTTAGAGACATCAAATCTCAAAAAACAAAAAAATCGACTTTTGAGATTTGATGTCTCTAAAGTGTCAAAACTGGGAAAAACGAAAATAATCTGGTGCCTCTAAAGTGGTGTAAAAATTTTTTTTTTATTTATTTTTTTATATATATTTAAAGAGAGAGAGATATATATGTATATTTATTATATATACATATATATTTACAACTATCATGCAATATCAGAAGAAAGACAATAGACTTTTTTCTATTTTTAATTTCTTTATTGCCCACAAGGGGCTAAAAACATAGAGGTGACAATCAAAGAACAGACATACTGTGGGATTGAACCTGAAACTATTCAGCCATGTGAATCTTTATTGTCATTTTATATTTCTTTTGTTGTTGGTGTTGGGCGATTTTTTAATTTTTTTTCACATTCAACTTATTTTCTTCTTTGTCCTTGTTTCCAGCTGGCCATTTTGACAGAACTCTCAAAGAATTCCACTTCTCAAACAACTATGAAACGAACAAGTAGCATTCTGAAGAACGAAAATTTCAACCTTCGTCTTGCGCCGCCGAGGTCCGAGATTTACTTCTAGAAAAACAAAAACAAGAAAATATAATAATAATAATGAAAATGAACTGAATATAATGATAATAATAATAAAATGAACTTTCGTATTGTAACATACACCTCACACACACATACTAACACACACATATTAAGAAACAAAAGGAAAGAAACTATATAAGAACAAATAAATGATACAAACAAATTTTTTTTGAAATAAACTTGTTAACATTAATAGATTGTGAGGTGGGAGGCGGTGGGAGGCAGTGTTGCAGTTGAATACATCAAATCCAGTATATTACTGGTATTTAAATTTTATCAACTGCAGAACTGTTAGAGTTCACCCCTATCAAAGGGCTGAAACTAAACATCACACAGCATTTTGTCCGATGCTCTACCAATTCTACAAACCCACCACAAAAACGTTTGTATAATTTTCACATATGGACACAGGAATGGCAGTGGAACGAAGGCGTTTGTTTTGCAACTGTGTAGCTCTGGGTTCAGTCCCACTGCATGGCACCCCATAGGAGTATGCCTGTGTCTTCTAAGCTCAGGTTGACAAATGCCTTGGGATTAAAATTTCATAAATGGAAATTGTGCTGAAGCTTATCACATATATATATATATATATATATATATATATATATATATAGTAGCAGTATTATTTAGTGTTCCTGTTCCATGCTGGCATGGCCGTGGAGTGGTGGGGTTGACAGTTTAACAGGATTTGATGGGCCCAAGTACTGCATTGTACTCTAGTGTCTGTTTAAGCAGAGTTTCTACAGTTGGATGCCCTTCCTAATGCTAACCTCTTGACAGCATGTCCTGGGTGCTTGTTTATGTGCTCCCAGCACTAGCGAGGTTGCCATGGAGCCTGAAAGAGAACTTTATGTCAGGAGATAGGGGCCAAAGGATTGGTAGAAGTGTGTGCAAAGCTGTAAAATCAGTGCATAGGACAAAATATAATTTGTTGTATTGATTGGCATGAAGTTATGTCGCCAAAAGGTTCCATTTAATATTGACCAATAAGTCATTATCAGAGACTAATTCTGGAAGGTTGTGTTCTAGAAATGGCTGTAGTCTAATGACTGCTTCCACATACATGCATGCATGCACAAAAATCACACACATACAGACATATGCATAGACATTACATAAAAAAAAACTTAAAATATCAGAAAAACAAACCAAAAACAATGTGGCTTCTTTGATAGTAAAACAGAAGCTATTTCGACCTGTGATAAAAAAGAAAAAAATAATTTTGTAAATGAATTAATTATTGCTTCGTTAGTTATCCTGTCTCATTCATTGGTCCTTGTTTCAGGTGTGTGTGTGTGTTTTTATTGATGATGATGATGGCTAAATGTAATAAGATAATGAAGTACCTGCTCTCTCTCTCTCTCTCTCTCTCTCTCTCTCTCTCTCATTAATTCAAATCTACTGCTGTTGTTTCATGGCATTTTCTTTCCTTTTTATTTTATTTTTTTTTTTGTCATAAGATTTTGTCACAGGAAGAAGCTTCAATGGGAGTTATCAACCTTGGAAACTCTAAGCTTGGTGGCAAGAAGTTATCCTTCCTCAGACCAGACAGTGAATCTTAATTATTTCTACTGAGTAAACTTCATTCAAGGTCACCCTAGGGCCAGGTGGCAGTATTTCCTTAAAATGACATTGTGGAATAAGTATGAGAGGTCAGATGTGGACAGTTTGAACATAGATAAAACAAGCTGAATATTTGGGCCAGATGGGGGCCAGTTTAAATGGTTAATGGCATCAATCTCACTGATCTAAGAAGGTCCTGCCATGGCCACTGCCTCTCCTTGCAAGCCCATCCAGCAAAGGAAAAAAGATAAAATCAAAAATTTATTCTGTTTGGAAACTTGAAACAGCTCAGCTGAGTGATTTAATACTGAAGTAGACTAGCTTTATATCCAGGGGTGGAAAGATTTATTCATTCTAAATGGATTATCATTAGGCATCAAGCAGTCATGTCAGCAGATTCTGCTCAAGGCTACCCAGGTACCAAATGGCTATATTAAGTGAAGTGATAGATTACAACTACCTGAACCATCTCACCAAAGGACTGGTGGGTACAGTCCATTGATTTGACGAGCTTCTGCACAGTTTCCATCTGCATAAGTTTTTCCTCAAGACATGGAATGCTTTGTCCAAAACCTTTGATGGTAAACAATATCTGCTTAATATGACTCGTGGGTTTGAACCTAGAACCAACGGTTTTGTGAAACAAGCTTCTTAACCATTTGGCCATCCATTCTTCACCTCAGCTGACAAACAAGTTTCTTTCCCTGCGACTCATAAAGGGCTAAATTAACCCTTTAACGGCCTCTAACACCCTACAATGTCATTCTAAAACAATAAACAAATCACAAAATCATTGAAGTCTGCAAGCTCCAAGATATTGCAGGATTCATTGGAAACCATGGGAATAAATAAGCGTTACATTTGACAGAGTTAATAAATGTGAAAGGGGTTATAGACAAGAATTTGATTTCATAAATAGCAACAAAATTTCAATGATATGAAAGGAAGTTCAAGTTTTTTTTCTTTTAAAACATCCATCTAAAATACTGTTTTAGTTAACTTTACGACGCTCACTACATTAATTATGCTAATTACATTTACTTTATTATTTTCCCATGCAGATTGGCACCCCTGAGTAATTTCCCTCAGTAAATAAATTATTTTCTTTTCTTTATTAACTATGCTAATTTTTCATGCTTAATTGCGTACATTTAAATAATTACTTAATTACTTACTCAATGATTCGCTTGTTATTGGATATGTACAGGAAAGTTGTATGCTTTGCTTGTCGCAGTTAAAATGCCTTGACAGCAGTGGTGGTGGAGGTGAGGGTGGCTGAATAACTTCAACTCAAATTTACTTAGGATTTGAAACTTCCTGGAGGGGAAAGGAAGGGAACATTTGTCCATGAGGACACAAGTTTGGTAGAGTAATTTAAATTGGCATCCTGTTTGGAATATGGTTCCACAGCCAAAATGTCGCTGCTCCTCTGGAACCATCTTCCTTCTGACAAGACACTCTACACAGCTTCGTCTGAGAATAGAAACCCTTCTCACCAGATTCAACTTTTAGAGAAAGCCAGAAATTCTAAGGGAAGTAGCAAGTTCATTACACCCACAACCCCAGTATGCAGCTGGTACTTTTGTTATTGGCCCTAAAAGACTGAAAGGCAAAGTCCACCTCGGTAGAATTTGTACCCAGGACATTAATGCAGAAGAAATGCTGCTAAGCATCTCATCGGACTCGTTAACGATTCTGATGACTCTTCCTGCCTTAACGATAATGATTCTTTCTACTAGGGGCCCAGGATTTGAAGTTTGGGAGGAGGCTAGTTGACTTCATTGACCCCCCCCCCCC
>NC_069001.1:603550-605170 GCF_001194135.2 Octopus bimaculoides
CCCCCCCAGTGTTTGACTGGTACTTTATTCTATCCCCAGAAGAATAAAAGGCAAAGCTGACCTTGGTGGAATTTGAACCTGGAACACAAAGAGTTGGAGGAAATGCCATCTTACCTGACTCTCAGGAATTCTACCACTTCACTGCAGTATCTCCGGGTCAAGTTATAGTCACATCTTTGCAGAATTCTATCATGCCTGATCAGAACTTACATCATAAGAGGGGGGATGGGCAAGGAAGGAGTGGAAAGCCTATTCTGCAGTTGAATTAATTATTGAACATTTGTGAAGCTTAATGTAAATATGAAGCAATTAAATAAGGCTAAAGCCCATCTCAGAATAAAGAATAAAGAACAGTTTGTGATTCTCGTCTTCTTGCTGTTGTTGTTTTTGCTTTTTATGTTGTATTTTGGTGAATAGAAACTGAAAGAAGCCCTTGCTGGCATGGGTTAGACAATTTGATGTGGTCCAGCAAGCAACAGGGTTACATCACGCTTCAGTAATAACCTGTCAAAGCTGACACAAGTGTCCTGCAACTTGGTGCCTGTCAAATTGTCCAACCCATGCCAGCATGGAAAATGGACATTGAATGACGATTCTCTCTCTCTCTCTCTATATATATATATATATATGTGTGTGTGTGTGTGTATCAGTGTCATACAAGTGGTGTTAATTGTTTGCAATCTTATCCAGATTAGGGAAAACGTTAACCTTGTTTGGAGACAATTAAGGTAGCAGAAGAGACCAACAGGGTAAGCACAAGGCTTTCAAACAAGTATATAAGCCTTGTGGGGTGGGGTGGGGTCAATTTGTTCAATTAAACCCTTTGAGTTGGTGCCCCAGCATGGTCGCAGTCCAATGACTGAAACATGTAAAAGATAAAAGCGAAACACGCACACATGTGTCTGCATATGTTTATGTGCATGTGTGCTTGTATGCATCATCGTCATCTTGTTTCCAAGCCCGGATACCCTCTCTGATGCCATATGTGTGTGTATGTGCACATATGTATATTTGTGTGTGTGTGTTCGTGTGTGCAGAAATGTATATGGGTGGGTGTGGGGAGGGTTGTGTGGGTGGATACACACACACACATGTATACAGCATGCTTATATTACAGGCAAGTGATATGTGTGTATATATATATATATATATACACATACACACACACGTACACACGCACATTACATACAAAGAGAATGGCATACACACACACACACACACCCTTATATTATTTGTACAAATGGAGAACAGCTTCTCTGTGAGGCACAATTAATTAAAACCACAACTCAGTCTGGTTTTTATGTTCCAGATTTTTAATATTTCCTCATTAATTCTCTTCTGCTGCTGGCTCTTGTACTTGTTGTACTCACAAACTCATATCTTTAATCTTTTACTAGTTTCGCTCATTGGTCTGTGACCATGCTGGGGCACTGCCTTGAAGGGTTTTAACTAAATGAACAACTCCAGCACTCATGCTGAACTGCTAAGTTACAGGGATGTAAACAAACCAACACTGGTTGTCAAGGTGTGGCATGGGGACAAACACAAACACATGCAATGTGTGTACATGTGTGTGTCATCATCATCATTATCACCGTTGTTGAATGGATTTTATATATA
>NC_069001.1:605203-610175 GCF_001194135.2 Octopus bimaculoides
TATATATATATATATATATATATATATATATATATCAACAACATATATAAATAAACACAATTGTAAGGTGGAAGGTGTTTATAAGCCATTTAAAAACACACAAAAACCGTTAGATTCACTTCAACATTGAAATCTAATTTGCCAAAATACTTTTATTGCCTTGCGACTGCAACCTGTTTGCTGGCAAAATTCCATGCTGCATGGAATTTTGCCAGTGAACAGGTTGCAGTCTCAAGGCAAGTGAGCTGTGACCAAAATTATTCCACCCATAACCAAAGGCATAGTATACCTAGGAATACATTATTAAATATATCCTTCCTTGTTGTCAAAGGTTACATCTTGATCCAACAAACCTGTAATCCACAATATTCCAGCAATAATCATCCTGCTTTGGGAGAAGGTGGCATGGTATATCTAGGACTACATAACCTAATGTGTCTTCCCCTTTATTAAGATTGTAAAATATATCTAGGACTGAATAACCTCATTTGTTCTGCATCTTTATTGAGGTAGAAGAGGTGTATCTAATGGGGTTTCCCTCTTCATTAAGATTCCAAGGTACACATAGCACTGCATTATATAGTGTGTCCTCCATCTTTGTTAAGATGGCAGAGTGCATCAAGAGTTGCATGATCTAATGTACCTTATCCCTTTATTAAGATGGCAAGATGTATCTAGAACTACATTATGTAAGGTGTCTTTCTTTTTATTTTGATAGCAGAGTATATCTAGGACTAAATTATTTTCTGTGACCTTCCTTTTCCTTAAGATGTTTGGGTGTAATTTGAGGAAGATTTGGCTGCTATTTCTAGCGGAATAATTAAACACATAAAGAGTCCCACTGCTCGACTTCTCAAACAAATTCTAATGATTATATCCTCATAGAGTTTATAAGTGTGTGAAGGACATACAGACCTGACAAGATTCACCAGCTTCCTGTTGCTGAGAGAAGGCCATATCAACTGGTCAGGTTAAGTAGCTTCCTGTTGGAATAGAATAACAATAATAATAATAGTAGATATGTATTCTATATCAATTAATGAATGACAAAAGAACAGGAGTTACGTGTGTGAGTGAGTGTGCGTACACACACACAGTAGCTACCTCACTTACAAAAAATAAATGGTTTTAACATCAAAATGAAGGAAAACAAGATATGAGAGTTCGTTATTAGTTATTTAGGGAAATATATATATATATGTAGTCAACTCAAATAAATGAACCTTTAAAATAGCAATAACAAACAACAAGAGGACGTGCACCAGGAGTGTATTAGTTTGGTGCTTGGTAAAAGGAGAGAGTTTTTGACGTTTCAAGCATAGCCCTTCATCAGGAAGGAAAAAGGAAAAAATTGAAAGAAGGAAAAGAAAAAAAAAGGATCAACAACAGCACGTGTGTAGTTGCACTGCTGCACATGCAATACATACAGTCATCCATCCATCCATGCATTAAGATGTTATTGGTAAACCTCTGCTAATGTGTTGCATTTTTTTGTCTTGAAGTTATGATGAAAAGTCACTCTGCACCAACAAAAAACTAGAATAAGCTCTTTCATCTTTTACTTTATTATTTTGTGTGTGTGTGTGTGTGTGTATTGCCAATAGTAAATGCAGGTGGTTTATTCTTTGCAGCAAAAGACATAGTAATAATAATAATAAACTAGAAGAAAACTGAAATAAATTTGCTGAACTGTAAAACAGATCTGTATCAGGAGAGGAGAGGAGGGTGGAAAAATTTCGAAAATTAGTCAAAGTATTTTTAGCTTTGGATAAGACAAGCACTGATAAGAAAGAAACCATTTCTAAATAGTTTGTTGTTATTTTCATTTATTTATTTTTTATATTTTGTTGGGTGTTCTTTTTTTAAATTTTATTATCAATTATATTGTTTATATAGCTGTTATTATTCTGGGCAACTTCTGGTGGCTTGTGTTCCCACAAATTGTAGGGAAATAGACAGAGATGCCTTGTCATGTTGCTTCAAGTATTCTATCAGTGCCAGTCTGCAGCATTCTGAGATCATGTGATCAATTGACTCTGGATACTCTCTGCATATGTGGCACAATGGGCTGCTTTCATTGTTTGAGGACATTCCTTTGGTAATTCCCAGTTGGAAGGGATTGGTCCCAAGCAGCAATGCTATACATTTTCTGGTTTGATACCAGAGTATATCAGCCACTGAAGAATAAGGGTACTGATCCACATCAGGGTCCCTGATTCTAGTCAGATATTTGTCATGCACTGGTCTGTGCTCCCATTTCTTCTTAAGGGAAGCTGGTTTTCTACTTGTTTTGCCTTATAAAGTTGGGGACCCATTGTCGTTGGGAACACTGGTTCTTCTGCTAGTTTTTCTCTAAGGTATCTTTTATGTATGTGTGTTTCTGTTTGTCCCCTATCACTGCTGGTGTTAGTTTGTATTTGTGCTCATGACTTAGCAGTCTGGCAAAAGAGACTGATAGAGTAAGTACCAGGATAAGGCCAAACTTCTATATTTAGTTCCATAATCTTTGCCTGTGTGACTTTATTTTACCCAAGTATTGAAAAGGTACCCTTAAAATGACAGGACTTTCTTTCCAAACTACGAATTTCTGACGAGAAGTAAACAAACTTTGTTATCAGTAAGTTCAACCGCAGAACTTAGAAAAAAAAAATCAGTGAAGTGTGTGGTGTGTGGTGTGGGCTGTGGGGTTTAGTCTTGTTATGGTTTGGGTCAGGTTGGGTGTGGTCTTGTCTGGTCAGTATCACCAGAAATCAGCTATTTATCATCTTACTTCTGCTATCTATTATCTTAACAATTTAATTAAAGCTGGAATGAGAAGGTTTACATAGCTGCAAGGCCTGCTAGAAACAACAGCCAACTTCCCTTCAGATCATACCTTACTGTCTTGAGAAGAAAAAATATAGGAGAGATATTAGAGAGATTTTGCAGTTCTGGGTACACAATGACAAGTGATGGTCAAGGATGGGACATCTTTGATCACATATTTATTCAATCAGGAGATAACCACTCTCGTCAACTGTGTTCTGAACACAATGTCATTGTAAAAAGTTGTTGTTCTGTGACATAAACAACAGCAACTAGCATATTTATACTTGAATCTCTCAGGACATACTATGAATATGCAAATCATTGTTTTGTGTGTGTGTATACATATGCGTATATATGTGTGGGTGTTTTTGTGTTTGACCCCCGTAACTGCTTGACAACCAGTGCTGATTAGTGGTTCTGTAAAAAAGACCAATAAAATAGGTAAAGGACTTTTAGAGAATAAAGTACTGGGATCTATTTGTCCAGTTAAATCCATCAATGGCAGTGCTACAGCATGGCCACAGTGGGATGACTGAAACAAGTAAAAAAGATAAAAGAGAGAGAGAGAGAAAGAAAAAAAGGAATGAGAGATAAACAAATAGAAGTAAACTGTGATGATATAAAATAACAGCTGCTGTGGGCAGGGCATGAACTCAGAATGTAGGAGTAAACAGTCCCACATTAACTCACTCACTCTCTCTCTCTCTCTCCATTTTAGACAGATAAGATATTGGACACACCACCACCACCACCACCACCACCACCACCATCACTGCCACCACCATCACTGCATTGTCAGTTTTTAAAGTGTTTCTTGAGACTGGAACATTCAGTGATAGATTAAGGGTGATGGAGGTGAAGGCAAAGGTAGTGGTGGTGGTGGAGTAAATGTTGTTGGTGTTGTAGCAGTAGTGTAGCTTTTAAGGTGTGGTAGTCATGGTGGCCTGGACAGTGATATTGGAGTTTATGCTGGCAGTGATATTGGTAACGTTGGTGTTAGCAATAGTGCTGCTGTTGATGATAATGGTGATAGCAACAGTGGTGGTGGTGGTGGTGGTGGTGGTGGTGGTTGTAGCAATGATGGTGATGGTGATGGTGATGGTACTAGTCATACTGTTTGCTGCTGCTTAGGAACTAAGGAAATTGGTGAATCGTTAGATGTATCAGATAGAACTAATGGTGCCTCATAGATAACGAGAGCAGGAGACAGAGAGAGAGAGAGAGAAAGAGGGAGAGAGATACAGACATGCAGGGAGAGGAAGAGAGAAAGTGTGTCAAGGAGGACTTAGCCATTTGATAAATAGAGACTAGGATGACCAATGCTTTGTGACTTAAATTCACACACACACACACAAACATATATACATACATATATAAAAATATATATGTATGTATGTATGTATATATATATACGTGTGTGCATGTGATCACCCAAAAACATCAGGTGTCAAAGTGGACTGGCACACCAGAACATTTGGTACAAGTTGTATGTACTGAGAAACCAATTCATGACTGTAAAGACATGGGAAAACCGTTTGACCAGTGCCAAAACAGTTACTTAACAAGGTTAAGGATTCTCATGAACATGGCATGCTTTGGTTTGCCTCTGGTGTGAGAAACTCTGACCAGGTCCAAAAGTCTCCCAGGAGAAATGGCAGAATGTCCTGTGCAGATGCTTCTGTTGTTGCTAGAATGATACACACTAAGTTTCCAGCAATTGTGATGGTTTTAGGAGTGGTGAGTAGTGAAGGTCATGCTACCTCACATCTTTCTACAGGGTCTTTGAATTAAAGCTGCTGGATACATTGGGGTACTGGAGACAGTTATTAAGCCCTGGCTGGATGATGTGAACAATGGAAAGCCTTGTGTGTTTCAACAAGATTCAACATCTCTCCCCAAAGTCCATGCAAACCCAACAATGGACTTTAAACGATCTTTGCAATCATCCAGTAAACTGGCCAGATTTAAATTCCATTGGCTCCTAGGTTGGAGCATTGTTGAACAGAAGACTAATCAACATTCTCACAATACCACAGCTTCAATGAAAGCTGACATTGTCCAGAGAATGTCCAAAATCAATAAAGACTATTTAGTGCAGGCAGGAAAATGATTCCAGTTCCCACACTTTAAAAGAACAGTGGGGACTTAGTTGCCAACCCAATAT
>NC_069001.1:610246-610866 GCF_001194135.2 Octopus bimaculoides
ATATATATATGAATATATATATGTATTCAAACACAAAGAGAAGCGAGCCTTAACAGGTTGCCTGACATACTAGAAAGAAGTCAAAAACCTGGAATATACCTGAGAGCTACCACAGTAACTACCTGATTAATTTATCTCTTTAAACTCACCTTATACATACACACACACACACACACACATATATATATATATATACACACACACACACATATGTGTGTGTGCACATAAGTCTAAGCCTGAAAGAGACAGGCTTTTGTAAGGGGCCCATGAAGTTGCATGGAGCTGAATCAAACTGTTTTAAATAACACACACACACACACACACATACATACATATATATAAGTGTGTGTGTGTTTGTGTACATAGATAAGCTTGTATTCACACAAACCTAACAAATGAACATCCAGTCACAAGTACTTATGTTATTCATACCAGGAGAACAAACAAGCCATTGCTTTGTCTTCTTTCTGGGTGACATCGTATTTGTAATCCGTCAGTCCACATACAGATGTACGTTTATATATATGTGTGTGTGTGTGTGTACATTTATATATGTGTGTTTGTGTGTGTATATATATATATATATATATATATATATATATATATATATATATATATAT
>NC_069001.1:612425-618689 GCF_001194135.2 Octopus bimaculoides
ATATATATATATATATATATATATATATATATATACACACACATATATCCATACATAGTTGCGACCTCTAAATTTAAAGGTAAATTATAAACTTTAAACAAGTGTGAGGTCTCACCCTGTCAAAATGTTTCCAATTCATAAAAGAACGAAATAAAGAATAGAGTTTAAGCATTGTTTTGTTTTGTTTTTTTTCTTTGTGAAAAGCTTTTCATATTTACAGGTCACTCAACTGGTTCAAAGTCATCCATTTTTTGTTCCAATTTCGCATAAAAGGAAGCAATTCTTATCAACTGTGAATTTAAAGTTCACTGGAATGATGAACCTATGTTTGGTTTATCATCGTCATCACCACCATCATCATCATCATCATTGTTATTATCCTCCTCCTCTTCTTCCTCCTCCTGCTCATAACCATCATCACCATCACCACCACTGTCATCATCATAATCATAGTCGTCATTGTTGTCATCATCATCCTCACCATCATAATAATCGCCACTGCTACTGTCATCATCATCACCCCACCCCCACCACAGCCATCATCATCATCATCATCATCAGTATATCTTGATACGTGTTTGCAGTTCTTTATGAAAACATGCCTGGACTGTTGGGTGTGTAATAGAAAATATAACCTTGGTTGGGGAGAAACAGGTGAGGGTTGGTGGCAGGAAGGGCATCCAGCTGTAGAGAATCCAAATCATTGAATTCTGCCTGATCCTCACAAACATGGTAATAGCTGAGGGTTGGTGACAGGAAGGGCATCCAGCCATAGAAAACATACCCCAATGGATTCCACTGGACCCATGCAAACCTGGGAAGGTGGACATGAAAACGAAAACAATACCAGTTGTGGGGGGGGGGTCACTGTCTTATACTTTGTCTTCTTGATATTGTTTGTTTTTTTTTTATCCCTTTTTTGTAATCACAAACACACAAACATATACACACATACACAATTACATAAACACATTCAAGGACATTAGCAAACACAACACTTACACATACACATTGTAAACACATGCACAGACAACTATATACGCATACATACACAAAATCACTTTTTTACAGAAACAGAAAACACAAATTTAAACATGCAATGAAACACACACACACACACACTCATGAGCACACACATTTTCACAGAAACACACACACACACAAAAATACACACATGTGCATTCATAAACCTACTTCCACACACACACACACACACACACACACACACACACACATACACACATGTCCACTCCAGACATAAACACAATCACTCATTCACAACACCCACTTACACACACACATGTCTCTCAACATTAATTAACTCTGACATGATGCCAACTCTGTGACGTCACCAGAAGTGACCCTCCATCCTGAAAAACGTCTTGACCTCTTGCCTTAACTAGATTTCCTTTACTTAACAATTCTAGCCTAATTACATAATTACAGGAGTGGGAGGTGGATATGGTGGTGGTGGTAGGAGGGGGAAGAATAAAATGCAGAAACTGAAATACATAACCACCACCACCACCACCACCACCTGTATCCTACAACAACTACCACCACAACAACCATTACCATCATCTCCACTTGGTTACTGCTATTATCCCAGCCACCAGCATCACTAACCACATACTACTATCAATACTACAATTCCATCTCCAAGTAACACCATAGCTATCCTACCACCACCACCACCACCTCAAACACCATCACCATCACCATCATCATCATCATCACAGCCACAGATCCACAACTTGAGAGAAACTGAAGAAGCAGAAACTGCAACAAAAGTCTAAGAAACACCTGAAGAATTTCCATATTGTTGTCTTGGAGGAGAAAAACATACGAGTTCGGAGACAGATAATGGTAAAGTAGCTGAGTCATGTAATAGAAAGACCACTGTGGATGTTGCCAAGGTCATTAAAAATCAAAGTCAGACATGGAGATCTCAGCCATGCATTAGTGGCATTTATATTAATTATAAATATTAATTATATACATATTAATCATAAATATTCCTCACAACCACAATTCTGTAAATACAGTGGGAGCTTTGGTACACTCCCCTCTGGCTTTACCCCAGTTCCTGGCTGAGTTCCACTGGCTGAGTATCTCATCTTTGCTGGATGATTTTCATAATACGATGCCTTAGTGGATTTTCAGAATAGCACACCCTAATAAGTTGGATTTTCTCCGTTTTGACAAAGAATTTTCAAATTATTTTCCCACCACACTCTTCCAAATGATGGGAGGAATCTTTTTATGAAAAATAATTTTGGAAAATTTATGAATCCCTCTTCCTTCCCCACCCCTCCTTCTGGACCAATTTTGTCCAATAATTTCTTGCACTAAATGCTTAAAACTAATGGAAGACTTCTTTTGCGTTGAAAAAAAAAAAAAAATTTCAAAAATTTATGAATTTTTCAAATACCCGTCCCTCCCACCAATTCTTTTGGCTCTGAATACTTTAAATTGATGGGAAATGCCTTGGAGGTTCAAACGAAAATTTTTGGAAATCGGTAATCACCATTACAATCCTCAATTCCTTTATTTTCAAACAGAAACAATAATGAAATCTTTTTTTAATATTTTCATGATAATGCTGATGATGATGATGACGATGGTTAATAACACTGACAACTGTCTCTGACATAAGAATATTCAAGATTTCGGCAGGAGACAGGGAATAGTTTTCTTAGTCTTATTCGATTACCATTCCATCCACATCTGGGAATCATGACAGAAATATTATTTCATCCTCAGAACTCGGCTGGGAGTTTGTTTTACTGACCCCTGAATGTGGCAAAGACAAGGTTGACTTTGGTAGGATTTGAACTTGGCATTTAAGCCATGGTTGTAGGGTAAAGGAGTTTTCTTCTCAGCTGCATGGTTTGGGTTTCAATCCATCCCATTGTGCAACCCCCCTGGGGCCAGTGTCTTCTATGAAAGTCTCAGACCAGCCGAAGTCTTGGGAGCAGATTTGGTAGAGAAACAACTGAAGCAAGTGAGACACACACACACATATGTTCACAGATATATTGATATATGTACATATGCAACAATGGCAGCAGCAGTAGTAGTAGTGGTGGTGGTGGTGATGAGTATACAGTCAAAATGAATGACATTGTTATTTAGGAGTTGTATCAGTGAAAGAGGTTGGGCCTCACAAACGCACATGTTAGCTGTCTGGTGTCTGATGGTGGTGGTGGGGGAGATGGATGGGTGTTTGGGAGGCTTTTGGAAGGGGCCAATGTCTGAAGGAAGGAGTAGAGAGAAAGCGGGTGTGACTGCAAGTGGGTGACAAAGCTGGGTTGCTGGTTGTCGCAGCACTCACGTGGTGAACACAAATCCAATGATATGGAGTAGAGACAGCGGACCCCCCACCCCCCGGCAGGGAGAGAGGGAGGGCATACCCTTACCCCATCAAGGGGGGAGACTGTGACAGACAGACAGAGAGGGAGGTGTTGGGGGGGTTGCTGCAGGGGTACGGCTGTCTCATTAGGTGCACATTGCTTTCACCACCATAAAGAGATGACTGCTACAGATATGAATGAATGAGTCTAAATAAGACCTCATCCCTCTCTCTCTCTCTTTGCTATATGCCTCACTCTCTTCCTCTCTACTACAATACATTTATGCTTCACTCTCTCTTCATTTCCGTGTCCCCCTTTCTCTCTGCTTAAGGCCCTTCACTTTTTCTCAGTTTCTCTCCCCCCTTCCCTTTTCTCTTCGCTATTAATAATGAAATAAACAAACCAACAGACAAACAATAGAAACTTGAGTGAAGTGAGACATTTATGCTGTGAATATTTTCAAAGGAGGAACAGAGGAGGCTTCTCTAACAAACTTAATTATGGATGTAGTTGTGCCATAGCTCTTACAGTTGCTGTTGTGGTGGTTGATGTTGTTGCTGTTTTTCCAAACCTTCATCAACAGGCTCCAATAAAGAAAATCAAAGATGAAGGACACTTCATCTACACAGCATCATGGCTTCTCTTTCTATTTATTGTTGTTGTTGTTGTTGTTTAGCTGTATCTAGGACAATAGTTTTCTTATAGTCATAACAGTTGTGTGTGATCTAAGTGAGATTTGACTACTGTTTCTAGGAGCTCAAGCGACCACGTAGTGGCTCAATGAACTTCTGTGTAAAAGACAAAAGAAACTATGATGTTAAGCTGGAGCAAACAAAAAAAAAAGGTGGGGAGGAGGTACTCTATTAAAGGGAAACACATTTGCGTCAGTATCTGCTTGAGAAGAGCTGTTGTAGCAATTTCATAAAAAAAGAAATTGGTTGCTGGTTTCGAAAGATGATGACTTCTAGAATTACTCAATAATGATAAAAAATGATGGAGATCTGATACGAATAATTCCCCAAAGTCAATAGAACATACATTTGATATATTTACCAGCAGACACAGGATCCTATGTGTGTGACTAATGGAAATTTAATCTGCTAGAAACAGTAGTCAAATCTCCTTCGACTTACACACTTGTTCCCTTGAAAGCAGGAAGGACATATTGCAATGTCTTCCCAGATATATAAGGAATAGTTCAGTTCTCCTTCCAAATGAAAATGGGGACCAAAATCTTTGATGCCATGTTTTACACTTTTACCAAAATATGCATTAAAGAATTACAGAATAAATTGACTAAATTCTTCTTAATCATCATCATCATCAGCAGCAACAACAACAACAGTTTCGAATTTTGGCACAAGGCCAGTAAGTTCAGGGGAGGTGTTAAGTTGATTCACTGTTTCAGTGTTTGATCTTGGTGGAATTTGAACTCCAAACGTAAAGACAGACGAAACACTGCCAAGCATTTTGCCAACAATTCTGCCAGCTCGCTGCCTCGGTGATGATGATAATGGTTTCAAATTTTGGAACAAGACTAGCAATTTTGCAGGAGGGGTTAAGGTGATTCTATCGATCCCAGTGCTCAATTGGTATTTATTTGATCAAAAAGGATAACAGACAAAAATCAACCTCAGCAGAATTTGAACTCAGAATGTTAAGACAGACAAAATGCTGTTAAGCCTGGTGGGCTAATGATTCTGCCATGTCACTGCCTTATTAATAAGAATAATAATAATAATGATAATAATACTTTATTGGCCACAAGGGCTGTGGAAATCATTTCAGATGATATGCAAAGGACAGTGGGACACAGAAAACATTAATCAACAAAACAATTTTAACAAACAGATTCTCCATTGGTAGGGGAAACAGCACCCAGGGGAAACCAAAGCAAGGATTATGGCAGAATTCACCAACTTAAACAAGGAGACCATCCAGAAGAGTTGCAGGAGATTCCAAAGTCGTCTGGAGGCCATGGTTGAAGCCAATTGCAATTCTAATGAATAAATTTACTCTTTAGTATTTCAAGATATTTTAATGTAACTTTGGTAAATATATCTGTTAAAATGAGATGTCAGTGTTCTTTTCATTTTTGCGTAATTTAGACGACAATTTATTCACCACACCCTGTATATATACATATCTGTATATACACTTTTGTCTATTAGCAAAATTTGGGGTGATGGGGTAATTTACCTCTATAAGAATAACACATTTCTGCTTTAATCCCTCCACAACTGCTATTAACCCTAACTACTTGTGACACCAACTTCTAACATTAATATTGATACTAACCCTTGACATTCAGCCCCCTATTCATAGGCAATATTATCTACGCACCTTCACTTTTACGCTACTTAGACAGATGGAAGCCAATTCTTGCCAATAATTTTCCTTAACATGGTGTAAACTGTTCATTTGAAATTGTATACAGAATGGTTGATAAGAATGTGTAAATACTGTGTAAGCATTTGTAAATATATACACGTCAGGTCATCATGTGTGCGTGTTTGCGTGTATGCATTTTGTAGACAGAAATTGTAAGAAGACCATCAAGTGTGTGTGTGTATTTATACACACATACAACAGCCCTTTCAATTTCTCTCTACTAATCCACTCGCATACTATCTCATATATATATATATATATATATATATATATATATATGTGTAAATATATAAAAACAAAAGGATAAAGAGAGCAAAAGTAAGGTTGAAGAATTTTATGGATAGAGTCTTACAGCTGTTTCTGGGAAGATCCAGTACTTCCCTTCATCGGAGACAGAAAAAATAAAGTTATCTATTATTATATCCATAGGCGGATATTTTTAGTATGAAGTGGTAAAGAGTGTGATGTGCTGAAAAAAGAGAGAACAGTACTTGAAATTGTACAGTACTTTTTTCAGCAC
>NC_069001.1:618852-620003 GCF_001194135.2 Octopus bimaculoides
ATACTAAAAATATCCGCCTATGGATATAATAATAGATAACTTTATTTTTTCTGTCTCCGATGAAGGGAAGTACTGGATCTTCCCAGAAACAGCTGTAAGACTCTATCCATAAAATTCTTCAACCTTACCATTGCTCTCTTTATCTTTTTGTTTTCATATATTTACATATACACACGCTAATACACGACTTATAATACCCAATCCTGTTCATACAACGATTGGGGCAAACTAGTCGGTATACAGCACTTACTCGGTATTACCTGTATCCTCCTGGGTTTGGTTAAATCCAATACCCTCCTCAACTTTATATATATATATATATATATATACAATAATCTGCTTGTTCATTCACCCATTATACCTTAGCTAGCTAGATAGGTGGAATAAGAGGTAGAGTGACAGTGAGAGAGAGAGAGAAAAAGAGGGAGAGAGAAGTGTTAGTGATGTGTGGTAGAATGGAGAAGGAATACTTATTATGTGATTAAAAAGTTAGCAGAAGGAAAAGGTAGAGAAAAATGGACAGGGGAAACAGTTATATTGAGAGAGAGAGAGAGAGAGAGGCAGACAGCAGTGGTGTGTTGATAGTGAAAAGTATTTTTTTTAGTGAACTGATTTTTTTTTTAAATGACCATTGTTTGAGGCATGTGCATAAATGTAAATCATTTATTGTCTGCTTGTTTAAAAAAAATGATATTTGTTTATAAGGGTTAATTTAGCCTAAACCCTGGATTAACGGGAAACATGGTTGCAAGCTGCTCAAGAAAGGATGTGCTGATATAGAGCACTGATCAGAGAAGAACAGCAAGAAGATGTAATTGAAACAGGAAAAAGACACCACATGACAGAGACGTGATGAGATGAATATGGATGAACATCAAGAGTATTTAAAGAAAGCTAAGCTATGAATGCTATATAAATGCAGATCATCCGTTCTTTCTTAAATAGGTCCTCTTAATTTTTTCCATTCCATGGAATTTCCAGGAGTCCCACTAGAATATATATCCATCAATATGTAATGAAATCAATAAAAAGGGTACTGTAAACTTGCCATGCGGAGTGGGAAATGTAACATTTTGGACACAGTCCTTCTTCAGGGAAAAAGTTGAAAGAGGAGAAATCAATGAGACAACAGAGTTTTCTTTACATGTTGG
>NC_069001.1:620032-627116 GCF_001194135.2 Octopus bimaculoides
TGGGGGGGGGGAGTTATTCCTCCTTCTTTAAATGTCCATCTCATATTGGCTGGTGATGTTGCATGTCTTTGATATATATATATATATATATATATATATATATATATATCATCATCATCATCATCGTCGTCGTTTAACGTCCGCTTTCCATGATAGCATGGATATATACATGTATATATAGAGAAGAGGATTTCAAAATGCAGAGGTCTTTTAAAGATGTTTATTGTCTTGATTGGTTACACCTTTTTCTTAAAAAAAGGATTTTCAAAAGTGAAGTGCAGGGCTTTGTGTAGCCTTTGTGGTATTAAAGATTAGTTAACATAGATCTATTAAAATACAGTGATAGAGTCTTTGACGATGATAAGAAAATGTTAAGTGAGGCTTTGTGTTTAAACAGTTTACGTAAAAGAGTTCAAAATAGTCAGTAAAATAAGTTGATAATTGTTTATAAGTTCATCAGAAATCGTAATTATTTATAAGCATATATACAGAAAGAATCTGTAGACAGTATTTGATAGGAGAAAGCGTGTATCGCTTTGTCAAAAGCTTATCAAACATCATAATTGTTTATAACGATTTTAGAGGAATGACCAGTCTTTAGTCATCTCCAGTCTAGTAAACATTGTTAAAGAGAAAGCCTTGCACTTTACTTTTGAAAATCTTGTTTTAAAAAAAGGGAAACCAATCAAGACAAACATCTTTAAAAGACCTCTGCATTTTGAAATCCTCTTCCCCACATATTTTCACACGTGCGTTACCTTCCAATTTTACTTTGATATATATCGATGTACGTATGTATAAAGAGACTGTTGTGTAAGGCCGGAACAATGCAAGAACTTACAAAATAAACTACACAAGGAAAAGAAAACAAAATAAAGTTGCAGTTTTACCTTGTATTTTTCTATATTTCCGAATTCGGATTCTTTTTCTTCTTCCGGAACAACTGGAAAAAATCGTTGGAACAATGGTTGCTCAGGTGCGGGGGCGGGGGAGGAAGGTGACATGCGCAGACGGGTATTCTTGGTGCAACTGTTCTGCTTCGCGTAGTTCTTTCCTATCGTTAATGGCTGCTCTTAATTTGTTAATAAGAAGGGCCTCCGTGATTCTGAGATTGCCCCTGTTGCGTTGGGTGGTACTGAGGGAACCTTAAAATCCTGGGTTTGGCACTTCTGTGCAGATGGTGCACACCGATTGCATACCGGTCCATCCCCAAAGAAGGTCCTGTTGAAGAAAAATACCCCAAACAGTATCGTGGGGTGCACATAAACCAGCTGCCCCATCATCGACATCGGAACGTGATCGAGGGCCGATGTGATATACGAAGTAGTCTGCAGTAAAAGGTGCCGTATCCTACATAAGGAATACCACCAGGAAATTGCACATCCATATAAAAGAACCTATGCGTGTGGACACTTCAATAAAGAAACACCAAACAAAACGCCAAACTATGCTGACCGATTTTTACCCCTAAAGATGGTGCACGAGTACGAAATAATGATGCAATACTTGCAATGCAATGATTTCAAACAGGTGGGGTGGAAACAACGAGAAATCAAAAGTTACTCATTTTGCCCCGTTTACTAAATTCCCACCACCACCGCCACCACTTATACATGTGTGTGTGTGTGTGTGTGTGTGTGTGTGTGTGTGTGTGTGCGTGTGTCACATAGTTTACGTACCAAAACACCACGATCTATTTGATGCTCTCTGTTGTCTTTCCTGTGGAAGCCACAGCTAAAAGTTGAAGCTAATAAACAGAGGATCTCTCGAAATCTTGGTTGACTGCCCTATCAAGTGCAAATACCACCAACAGTCGCGCAATGAACAAGACTGGCGGCCACGGTGATTATGAGGCCCCCTCATAATTGACCCGGATTAAAGGAGGTGCCGGACTATCAGTTGCAAGAAAATCGATTGTGTACTAGTTACTGTTTTTGCTTTTGATCCATTATTTAGAAAACGTATGACACTTCCACTAAAACAAGAGACCTGATTTTGCAGAAATATTATTGTGTCTCGTGCCTTGGCTGTTCATCGTTCTAAATTTCGTTAACGATTCGATACAGTTTAATCCCCATGCTCTGTTCGTGTTAATTATGAAGATAATCAATATACTTAATGGATCCAACTTCAATAATGAGGAATTTATGTTGAATGCTTTATGCCAGACATGTCAAACTCCTGGCCCGCGAGACCGTTTTGATATCAGCATGAAATCTGTCCAAATAGCGGCATCGGCAAATAGAGTATTTTGCTGCCCTCAGTAACAGCCATGCCTTCTTGTTACAACTACACATACATAGTGTGTGTGGCTAAAGCAACCATGCCATGATATTACATAACACTGGCTGCACTACAATCACTTGAGTCTTAATTGTAACTGCAACAAAGCATGCCGGGAAACGTCTCCTTCGATTCTCTAATCGCGGGTTGTGAAGCGCTGATGACGCAAAATCTACCAACCCCTACAGTGCACCTTATCGTTCTTTCGGGGGATCATTTTCACGTGACGTCATTGAGTTGTAGTAGTTATCTATCAAATGGAGCTGATAGAATTGCAGTGTAAGGGGACATTAAGAGTAAAATACGAATCTGTGGGGGCCCCGCACAGTCCACCCGCTTCATACCTGAAGTAATAATGCCCCAGCTCTGTATACATGCAGCTCGAACACTGTCTTTGTTTGGAAGCACATATCTGTTTGAGCGGCTGTTCTCAGTAACGAAGATAACAACAACAACAAAACAGCGTCACAAATGAACACCTGAAATCCATTCTGAGAGTCTCAGAACTCGTTGCTAAGAAACGATGCCAAGGCAGGCAGCTCGGACAATTTTGCAGAAAGAATATTGAAAGTTTTCATTTATTATTTCAGTTTTCACTAAAAAGCACCTTTTTTTATTTATATTTTCTTTCTTTTTTCTTTGACATGTTCTTATCTTTATTTTTAACAATTTCGACAAGAGATATTTTAATGCAGGGCAAAATATTTTAAGTAATTTAAGTTAATTTATATTTGGAATAAAATTATATACCATCTGTTTCAATACATGTTCATGTTCAAAAAGTTTTAGTCTGTTCAATAATTGTTTGCCCTGTTCGGCCTGCGACCTAAAGCGTGCTTTGAGTTTTGCACCCCACCACCACCACCACCTCTACGATTGAGTTTGACACCTCTGCTTTATGCAGATTTACCCAACCATACACGTTCTTGTTCATCCTGGACAGTCCCGGTTTCCAGTATTTTCTTGGTGTCAAGTTCAATTAAGTTTGTTCGCTTTAACACCGAAATACCCCCAAGAATGCGTTCGATATCCACTGAGATGGGCTCCCTATGGTAGTTTAGATCGCGTAGTTGCGAGGCTGTGACGTATTCTTTAAACGATGAGAACGTCCACACACAGACCATCGAACTGGCCAAGAAAGAATCAGGTGACAATTTGGAACGAGTAATGCTTTATTAATAAGATTGCATCTGTAAGAGTATATGTAGCGAAATAGGTTTGGAAACCGTGAAAAACAGGGGCGGACTTAAGATGGGCGCCTGAGGGGCACATGATCCCCTCACGAAAAGAAGCGCGCCCTTCTAAATAATGTTATTACGCACTTTTCTCCTGGAATTGTTTTCCCTTCTGACTTTGTGCTCCCCCTTTGAAAGATTCCTGGGGCAGTGCCTGAATCAACTATATGTATGATGTTTTTTTTATTAATGTTATTTTAAATACAGGTTTATCTCACTTTACCTAATTACCGACGTAAGTTGAGGTGTGCTTGTATAATGAAATTATTAGATTTCACTGCCGTCACCCCTCGTTTCTATTGTAATTTATTTTCATTTTTTGTTAAGACACCAAACTACATTAACCATATCAACGTTGTCCTGGTTTGAGCCCAAGAAATTATAAACGACAGAACAAGCTTTATAACATATTCCTGGTTCGCTTACTGTTCTCTCTAGTTTCCTTCCACATCTGAAACAGCTTGATTTTGTACGAAAACTCTTTCACACCACAGTCTGGAAAGCACCAACTTCACTCAAAATATATGCTTTCCCTTCCATGGGGCTCTGGAAACGTTCGAACGTGGGCCCACAAGAATCTGGTTATGGTGAGTGAAGCTAGGCATTCGTATTTTGATACTGAAAATTCTAAAACTGTGGGAATTCAGTATCTATCTAATTGTCTAAGCAGTTTTTATGAGGGACTATTTACTGTTATTTATAGAACACAGAACAGAAACCAATGCGTCAATTCCCCTGATAAATCACTGATTTCGTCTTGTTTCAACAGAGTTCCTGGTAACACGATCTCTGTGATAAACATGAGAAAGTAGCTTTAAAGAAAGTCAGCCACCCGTTGCATGTGTCTTATGTAACATACTTACACACACGCACACACGTGGACACTCGCGCAATCCTCAACAAATGTATATTTACACATTCACACACACACACACATGTGCGTGTGTCATATATTACGTCGTCAAAGGAATTCGTTTATTTTCCCCCTTTATTTTAATCCTTATTTTTCATCTACAATTTTAACAAATGAGTCAGTAATAAACGTTTGTGTTGATGACTTATTGCTAACGTTCCACTAACTTGTCAATGTCTTCATGGTAAAAATCAATGTAGATTTATTGGGCCACGTTTCCAGCTCCCTACCGTTGTTGAACGAAGCACCTCCCAGACTATTGGAGAGAGACCGGAAAATGTAATAATCTGAAAGTGAAATATCAAGAGAATACAATGGGTGTGGTAGAACTCTCCACTCGAGCTCTTGCATAACATTTCGGTCGAATCTGCGACGTGTGGGTGAATGCTGTCTGTACCCGGTTGGATCGTTTCAACTAGATTAATTCATTCATCCTTACCCATCACTGGAAGGTGACGGGCGATGGAATTCTAAGAATATCCCATCCAGTGGCGGCACGTGTATAGGCACTGCGGAACTGCAGCACCCCCTATTTCCACTCGATATTATTGATAACATTCAATATAATGGGTCCTTTTTTCTTTAATTCTTTCATTACTCTTGTACATTATATAATCCTTCACGCTAGAGAGAGACAGAACGGTCGTCGACGCAGCGCCGTTCAAAGGTGCTGTTTCATTTTGACTGCGTATTCTCGAATGTGATGAAGAGTAGAATTAGATTATTATCCTGCTTCCAGCTTCAGTGGTGCTGCCAGCATTTGATAAATAGGGTAGATTCTCTCCCCACGCCTTATTTTGTGATTTAGGGGTGATTTTCGAAAAACGAAGGGGAAATTGCGGCGGTGTTTAGTGAACAAATCAAACACACTATCCAACATGTGGCTAAAACGCGAAACGATGAAATTTATGTATAAATATTCTTTTTAAATGTTTGCTTCCCTTTACAAAATGTTAAAACAACGGCTAAACATTTTCTGAATCAGCAACCCCATTAATTTTGTCTAGGAGCCGCCACTGATCCCATCTGAAATGAATCCACGTGGATGAGCCCGTTCAAATGGACCCCATTGAACTGAACTCATTGGCCAGAACATGAAGAGTCTGTGAGGACGAGTTTCTTCTCCCGGTTGCGTGAAAGCCATTTCCGATCAGTTCTTTCGGTAATAGCTTCCCTGCATACAACGCAAAATGTCTTTGGTAGCTTTGGAACCTGGATTGATAATTTTCTTTTTTTAATATCATCTTTCAATATCCAGATACATTTGGGGAATGAAGTAGTGAAGGAAATTTATGAGTTTTTATGTGCATTGCGTGAATCTTCTTCAAAAGATTTTCAGTAAACCGTACATAACTTTTTGTTTTATTATTTTGCGAAGGTGACCGTAATTCAATAAAGTAGTGTTTAAAAAGACATACCGTTGACAAAGTAGATATTTAGGTTGTTATGATTACACAGAGAGAAGGAGTTTTTCTGTATCTGGACAAGATTTCATCTATTTATACCAGCTTCGGGTGCAGCGACGTTTTTGATGCAAATGTAGTTCACCATAAAGTTATTTTTTCCTAAATACCTTACCTATGGTTTTGATATCTGTGACGAAAGGATTCTTCATTAAGTTCAGAGAAAGTCTAGCAACATTAGAATGAACGTTGAAGCTACAAGCAAGATTATACCATATAATGTTTCGTTCCCTCTCATTCTTTTTTTTATATATATAAATGTTGTTTTGTGTATAATGTATACTATCTTTAGAGCCAGTGTTTTTAATGCATAGTTGACATAACGAGTTACACGGTTAAGCAATTCCTCATCACAGAATAAGTTGGCAATGCGCTTACTAATGTTATTTAGCAAGTTTTTAAGTATCATGGTATCATTGGCGGCAAGTTGGAATTTACGTATTGATATATATGTGTGTGTCTCTGTGTGTGTGTGTGTGTGTGTGTGTGTGTGTGTGTGTGTGTGTGTGTGTACGAACATGCATTTGCACACATAATATAGAAGCACATCACACGCGCTGTAGAATCCACGCCAAAGCTGATACTGGAGCTCGACGCAGTCCTGCGGCTTGCTGGGTCCTGTTAAACCGTCCAGTCTACAACAGTATGGGAAACAGGTGTTAAATGATATTGAGATGATGATGATGATGATATCTATCTATCTATCTATCTATCTATCTATCTATATGTCTGTCTGTGTGTATGCATGTATGTATGTATGTATGTATCCATGCATGCTTATATATATATATAAGCATGCATGGATACATACATACATACATACATACATACATACATACATACATATATATATATGTGTGTGTGTGTGTGTGTGTTGTTTCTTGCTTGTAGTTTAACTCTTCTCTCTGAATTCCGTTCCGACAAATTGCTGAAGACTCCACACGTGAGACATGAACCATGAAATTCCAAGTTATATCTTTCACCTTAAATGATTATAATCCACCCCCATTTCTTTCATTTCTTTCTGAATATCTGAAACACTGCAGACACACACCAAGTATACTACACGCACGCACACATACACACACATCCACAAAATATAAGGTTGTAAAAGAAGTTGGTCGAGTAGTTTTCTTCCGGTACAAATGATCAATTTAAATCCCTTCCCCTCCCCTTACAGTCTTCTTCCC
>NC_069001.1:627292-629042 GCF_001194135.2 Octopus bimaculoides
ATGTGCGTGTGTGGTTGTGTGGGTGGGTGTAGAAGATGGGGACTCTACCGCAACCACCACCACCACCACCATCACATCGTTTGCCACCAGCGATGGAGCCTCTACGGGATATTCTTCAACCAGCTAGAAATAGAAGCTAAACCTCCCTCAAATTGCGCATCAGACCCTGTAGTCTTAGAAAACAGCACGTCGCATAATGTCGTTGGATCCTGGATCCCAGATGTTTCCGGAATATATACGATTAAGACAGGATGGTCATAGCTGGAATGATTTTGATGAAAAGTGTGCTAGGTCAGGGTTGATTTGGAGGGGGGAGGGGTAAATAACTATCAACACGTTTCACAATCACCACCACCACCTTCACCACCTCCATCACCATCATCACAACCACCACAATTTTCATCACTTCTACGATCTCATCACGACCCACACCTGTTCCACCGCAACCACTGCTTCTACACTCACCTCAACCACCACCACCATCATCATCATCATCATCGCCATCATCATCGTCGTCATCATCACCATTATTATCATCATCATCACTAACACAGCCATCAACACGAGGTTCGTGGTGTTTATTAAGTTTCGTAAAGTGTGTGTGTGTAAATTAGACTCCAAATCCCTGTTGGTCATCTTTTTGGCCAGCCATTTCGGTAATTCTTCGCATCCTTCTTCACCATTTTCTTCTTCTTTCTTTTCCTCTTCGTTCTTTTCTTCCTGCTTCCTTCCCCCCTCTTCTCCCCCCCTCTTCTCCCCCCCTCTCTAGTCGGAAAATAACTTTTTCCGGACAGACAAGAAATTTGCTGGATTGTTTGTTTCTTTTTTTCCTTTTTCTTCATCTCTTTTTCTTTTCTGCTTCCCCTCCTTTCTTTTGGTAACCAAAGAAAGCGATGATGAGAAAGGGGAAAGAAGGGAAAAAACCCCGCACAAGCAGCAGACATGTCCATACACACATACAAAAGCTCGCGCCCACACACACACATCATATACTCATACACACACGTGTATGTATTTGCGACTACGTGTGTGTGTGTGTGTGCGTGTGTGTGCGTGTACGCGTGTGTGTGTACGCGTGTGTAATTAAATGCAGACCGTGGGATATACCGGAATTATTACCAATAATAATAATAATAATAATAGCAGCAATAACAAGAAAAAGAAAATATCAAAAATAGAGGCGAAGACAGAAATGAGAAGAAATAGAGAGAGAGAAAGAGAGAGAGGGGGAGAGAGACAGCAGTCAGAGTCAATTTAAACTTGCAACCTTCCAATTAATATTTAAGTAAAAAGAGTTTGAAGGATTTTTAAAGAACTTGAACGGAAGCCAACTTGTTGATATATAATTTAACATTAACTCTTCCTCTTCCTTCACCCCCCCACCACCGCCACCACCATTACAGCCTCTGCCATCGTCCTCACCACCACCGTATATCCGCAGGCGCTACATGTTCCCCGTCGTTATCTCTTTTCCTTTCTTTTTCTTGATTTCTCAATTTTCTTTCTTTTATTCTCCCTCTCTCTTTCTTTCTCTCTCTATCTATATGTATGTATATATCTATATATCCATTTCTAGCTTTATCTATCCATATATCTAGCTAATTCTCAATCTATACTATAGCTTTGCTCTGTCTGTCTGTCTCTCTCTCTCTCTCTCTCTCTCTCTATATATATATATATATATATATATATATATATCAAGATAGATAGAGCGCTAGAGATTGATATATATATATATATATATATATAT
>NC_069001.1:629209-635343 GCF_001194135.2 Octopus bimaculoides
GTAATTCTTCTTTTAACCGCTGCTTGCCGCCAGCCAGCTTTTCTGATCCACGTCTCCTGTGCGCGTGTCTTTCGATTCCTTGTGGCCCCAAAACGGTAACATTGTACTCACTGGTAAAGAGCCGAAAGTCGCAAAAAAGAAAAAAAGGCGGGAGAGAGGAAAACAACTGGAGAAACAGACACAGATGTGTGTGTGTGTGTGTGTGTGTGTGTACGGAGAGAGATTGAATCAATGAATGTGTGAAAGAGAGAGAAAGAAAGAAAATGAGCAAGAGAAAAGTAGAGAGAGAGAGAGAATGAAGGGTGGTGGTGGGGGGACGAGCCCATGTTAACCGTTCTCTTGTAGAGGAACGATAAAAAAAAGGGAATAGGAACAAATTACTGCTTGTATAGAAATTATTGTTGTTGCTGTTATTATTAATGTTATATTGGTGTGTTTGGACAAGCATATTGTTTCATAACGTAAATATTTTTTTGAAAGGAATAAAAAAAAGAATGAAGGGGAAAAAAGAGGGACCAAACTTCACATTACGATTAATATAATGCACTTGTGATCAGAGAACAACAACGATAGCAATAATAATAATAATAATAATAATAAAATGGTAACGAAAACAGCTTTAGAAAAACATTATTATTATTTATCGGGTACAAAACCAACCAGACCACTTCCATCATCATCACAATCATCGCTCCTAAAACAACAACAATAACAACAACTATAAGTTATAAGAGAAACACCCACCGCCACTCCACCCCCTTTCACTCTTATTTAAACCAACCGCACACACACACACACACACACATACGAATAGACTCACACACGCATACACACCAGCCCAGCAGCACTTTTAAACCCCCCCCCCCAAATACATCAACGCTACTACTACAACCAGTACTACAACAAACCCGAAATCCACCACCACGACCAACACTACCAACTCCACGTATACGCCAAACTACATCACTACCAACACATTCACCATTATCATCAGCATCATTTGCCACCACCATCACCATCCTTATCGTCATCACCACATCGACAACATCCGCGACTCAGCAAAGGAGCCTCGACGTGCTAAAAATAGCAGCCAAATTTACCGCAAAAAAAAATGATAATAATAAGGAATTAATTGGTCATGGTTGGAGCGTCGTTGATCCTCTGCCTGCAGAGTCAGGGCTGACTCGACGGACTGAACAACAACAACAACAACAACAGCATTAAGAATATTTAACATCTTTTATTGCAACACAAGAATTTATAGCCAACCGGCTTCCCAGCCACACCCCGCCGCCCACTACCTTCAACTTACATACGCACATACATACATAACATACATACGTACATACACACACACACGTATATATATATGTGTGTGTATATATATATATATATATATACACACATACATATATATATATATACATACATACACACACACAACACATACATAACATTTATATATTCACACTTACCATTCAGCCAGCCAACAAGCCTGCAAGCCAACTCCAACCCCAACCCCATCGCCACACTCTCACTACGACCCCAAATACATCGCCACTACCGCCAGCATCTTCACCACCAACAGCAACATCAACAAACTCCAATTTGACAAGTGAAGAAATGGCAGTACGGTTCCGATGTTATGCTTTACCATTAATCTCTGGTATTATTTTACTATGGGTGCCACTCTTGGAAGGTAGGTTACTCAATCTAGTCATTCCTTATTAATATTATTCTCTATATATTCTTATTCTTACTTATATCTCGTGTTTTAATGTGTTTGCGCGCGTGTGAATCGTATCTCTTTCCTACATATACATTGCATGTGTGTGTGTGCGTGTGTGTATTTATATAGTGAACCTCAAAAGACACGTGTTGAATTCTCTTTCTTTTGATTCTTCACCTATTCGTGTATACACACACATATTCACTCGTAGACACCCACAAACAGCGTTGTGTGTATGTATGTATATATGCATATACATAATCTGTGAAGTCCACCACGTGTATGTATATAAACAGTTATACATAATATATATGTACGCACACATACATACATACATATACATACAAACGTATATATGTATATGCATATATATATATGTGTGTGTGTATATATATATTTACATATATATGCATGTATATGTGTATGTATTTATCATACATGTATTTATATGCCTCTCTGTGTGAGTGTGTGTGTATTTATATATAATATATATATATATATATATATATGAATACATATAAACGTATGTGTGTATGTATGTATATATATATATATATATACAATATAAACATATATATATACATAGATATAAACATACATACATATAAACAAGCACACATATAAATACATATATATACATACACACTCACACATGTATATATGAACTCGAAATGTATGAAAATTACAGATATATCTATATTTACGTCATTTGTATTAATAGAACTTTTATGTGTATATACCCCATTCATGTATGTAGATCATATTTGTCAATGTAAACTGTATGAATGTATAGATCATGTGTGTATGTATATGATAAATGTGTGTATATATATAAATATATGTATTAAGGTTCTGGATGTAAGTGCATACCTTTGATGAATTTATGACAAGTATCAGCCCAGTCTTTAAATAACTGCAAATATTCTCTAACTTTCCACATGGAACTTTTGTGTGAATTCACGTTCAAAACAGAAACAACTCTAACTGCTCATTGAAGATGTGATTTACTCTTTCGTTGTCTTTTCCTTTGGATTATATATCTATCTATCTATCTATATATCTATCTATATACATATATACACATATAAACAAATGACAACAGATAGATTGTGGTAAATTCACTACAGCTGTTTCAAATGAGTTTTTTCTATCGATGAAGAGAGCTATTACATCATGTGAAAAAAGGTGTTTTCATCAGGTGAATATACACAAGTTAAACATTTTAAAAAGGATTCCCTGGCTCTAACCAGGAAATCATGAAGGGGCACATAATGTTGATTCTTGGAATATTTTTTTTAATGTTTAATTCATGTATATTCACCTGATGAAAATGTTTTCTTTTTTGTTTTTTTTTCCACACGAATTAAAAACTCTATTCTTCAATAAAAAAAAAAAACTCATTAGAAACAGGTGTTGTGAGTGAACCACAATCCATCTGCAATCATTTGCTTATTACTCACCTTATTCGGAACCTGCAACTAGCATGGATCTGGAGTCCATTAAGTGCAGTACAATTGGTGCAGTGTGTATTCCCAGGTACAGCCTTGAGACTCAAGGTATGTCCAATCAAACATTAGTGAGTGTATATACAACTGAAATATTAATCCGTCTGTACTTCGGTATGTATGTATGTTTCTCGAATGTTGTTTCATACACAATTGCTATTTCTTTGACCTTAACTTGGTGCTTTACAATTTAGGGGCCTGATTCACTTGAATCCTGAACTTTCATATGTATGTATGTATGTATATGTATGTATTCTTGCATGTATGCATGTGGTTGGGTGATTATGTACATACATGTGTGTGTATTTAATGTCAATGTGAAAGTGACAGTGAAACTAAGATGATTTTCGGCAACTAAGGCTGCAGCTTCCAAGCCACTGGTTTCCCCCACTTATCCGATCTCAATCACTTCTGCACTCCCCACCCTCCATACACACCCAGAACACCAAGTTATACTAGTTTCTACAAAGTCTAATTGTTAATCCAAGTCTATTTGTCAACCTAAGTTAAATTGTTAATCCTTTTTCAGCTTCTAATCCCATCAAAGACATCTTTGTCTTATATCCATGGAGAAGGCAATATAATACAGTACCAACCACATACTGGGGTCTGGTGTCAAAGTCATTGACTAACCTGTACCTGACACTTAGAACTTATCAGTAATAACCATTTGGCAGATTCATCAGAGCATGCAGCACATGTTCTGATTTCAAATCATGCTGAGGTCAACTTTGCCTTTATCAATGAAATAAATTCCAGCCCAATACTGAAGTTTACAGTATTAATTAACCGCCTCCCCTCAAAGTTGCTAGCCTTATCTCTAAATTCAAAACTTAGTGAGCTGGTAGGATTGTTTGAGTGGCAGAAGAAAATGTTCGCAGTATCATAAGCACAGGAACAAAATTTGTTTAGGTGGGGTGCAAACCCAGGTCCAACATTTATTAGAAACAGGGGCGATTTTTTCCAATCTTAATATCAAAACAAACAACTAGTATAATACTCATTATTATTATTATTACTGTTTAAAGTGGCAAAGGAGGTGAGCTGGCAGAAACGTTAGCATGCCGGGTGAAATGCTTAGTGGTATTTCATTCGTCTTTACGTTCTGAGTTCAAATTCTGCTAGGGTTGACTTCACCTTTCATCTTTTTGGGGTTGATAAATTAAGTACTATTGAAACACAGGGATCGATGTAGTTGACTAGTCCCCAACTCCTCCAAAATTTCAGGTTGTGTCCCTTTAGCAGAAAGGATTATTATTATTATATTTGTACAACAATCCAATCAGATAAACCCAATAATGGAAAAGTAATGTTTCAAATCCGTCTAAAAATGTTTCTCTGTTTGTTTTGGCAATGAAGATTTTCAGGAGGATGGTTAGAGTGTTTCCATTACCCCAGCTCCCACCAAAAATTTTGTGAGGGTGCTGCATCCCCTGTTCCCAAGCCTATGTCCTCTAGATGTCTTAAGAAATGCTTTCCTTCCACAGAGTGAGGAAATAGAACCACTTAACCTTAGAGTTTCTTGGGTCAAGACAAAAATCCAGTCTTTCGTTGCTTTCTGGGTGACTCCACTTCGTGTCTTTGTTTCAGGTGAGAATATCAGAGTTGTTGACTGCTTCATCACTTACCTCAGCAATCCATAGCAACACTAGCTGTGAGTTTGAAGTCTTAAAAAGACTTAGACATGCTAATGTAGTTGTGAACTCCTTGGACGAGGGGTTTGGCACTGCCAATATCTGAGCAAGAAGACAAAGGTTCATATCTTCAGGTCTCTGATCCTCTCCTCCCTATCTTTCTCTGTAGTTGCAAGACTTGGACACTATCTGGGACCCTTAGGAGCTGCCTGATCCCCTTTGGTGCCAGGACTCTTTGTAGGATTATGGCTTACCATTGGTGGGATTCCATATCCAACCAACGACTCTGCCCAGAAACTGTGATGTATCTTGTTACTTGTATGACTCAGCAGTGTCACCTTAGATAAGTTGCTCAGTTTCCCGAGTTGGATACTGTGTATCATGTTCTCTTCTTTGAGGATCCAGCTGGGGTGACACCTTGTGTTGGTCAGCCATGTCATATGGTCATAGTGGACGAGGAAGTATTCTGCAGAGATGGGGACTGGAACACTGGAGGGCTGATTGGGGGCAACCCAAGAAAATACTGACAAATGATGGATGCAGCAACGCACTGCAATGGCACATGGCCCCATAACTGACCTAACCTGCAATGGTACATGACCCCATAACTGACCTAACTTAACCACTATGTTCAGAGTTCAAAACCTGCTTAGGTCAGCTTTGCCTTTCACTTTTTGGCAGTGAGCTAGCAGTACTGTTAGCATGCTGGACAAAGTGTGTGACTTTACTGAGTTCAAATTCTGCCAAGGTCAACTTTGCCTTTTATCTTTTCAAGGTCGATTAAATAAATACCCGTTGAGCATTGGGGTGGGGTGGGAGGTTGATATAACTGACTTACCCTCTCCCCTGAAATTGCTGGCCTTGTGCCAAAATTTGAAATCATCATCATCATCATCATCATTATGAAAGTGGTGAACTGGCAGAATCGTTGGCACATCAGGCAAAATTCTTAGCAGTATTTTGTCTGCCACTATGTTTTGAGTTCAAAGTCTGCTAAGGTTGACTTTGCCTTTCATCTTTTTGGGGTCGATTAAATAAGTACCAGTTATACACTGAGGTCAATGAAATCGATTCAGTCCCTTCTCCCAAATTTGAGGCCTTGTGCTTCCAGTAGAAAGGATTATTATTATTTATTATTATTATTATTATCATTATCCGAGTGTCATCAAAATCAATAGATCGATGAACAAAAATGCTTTGAAATATTTTATTGCATCCCTTAATGTTCTCAGTTCAAACCCCACTGGGGCCAATTGTGTTTTTGTC
>NC_069001.1:635850-636200 GCF_001194135.2 Octopus bimaculoides
ATATATATATATATATATATATATATATATATATATATATATATATATACATACATGTGGTGTACTTCTGGTGGTCAGCAACCACACACTCACACACATATGTATGTATGTATATTTATACTAGGGCATTCCTCTCTTTCAGATAATGATGTGAATATAGAACAAGGATTTTTCTTCATTGCTTCTCCTCCACTCCTTAGCATTTTTCTTGTTATGCTGTCTTTTCCTGGAGTTTTATCTGCTTTCTTCAGCTGGGGGACAATTTTTCGTTTATTTACTTTTTATTCATTTATCTTTTTGCGTGTGTGTGTGTGTGTGTCGACAGAATCAAATATTATCTTGCTTCATAA
>NC_069001.1:636284-638450 GCF_001194135.2 Octopus bimaculoides
GTCATCAGACTATCAAAACATTTTGATGACCAAAGGCCGAAGGAGCAAGCAGTTTTCCGTAAGAGCTTCACTGTGGCAGATCTCATATTCACTCTAACGCAGCTTATAGAATAAGTGAAAGAATACAAGCTGCCCCCTGTGCCTTGCATTTGGCACTTGTGAGAGGACCTTTGATAGTTTCAAGATGAACACAGAGCTGAAATTTCTGGAAATTCAATGGGAAAAGCAATGCACTAAAACTGCTCAGTAATGCAAACTCTGGGTGCACCACCTTTTTTTTTTTTTTTTCAGATGTCCTTCTCTGGTATCACCACCCACAAGATTTCCAATTTAGAAGCAAATCTTACAAGGAGATACCACCTCTGCATGTCTAGAAACAGTCATTAGAGACATTGACTGGAAAGGCAGCATGAACATTAACAGCTAGCTACTAACACACCTCTCTAATTAACTGATGACATTGTACTCATTGAAACTAACATCAGTTGCAGGCCATACTGAGAAAGCTGGACACCCCTGGCTCAGCAATAGGCTTTAAAATGAACTGCACAGAAACAAAATAGATGCAGTCAAAAGTGTGGGTGTGTCCCCATCACTGCTTGACTACTGGTGTTGGTTTGTTTACATCCCCATAACTTAGTGGTTTGACATCAGAGACTGATAGAATAATTCAAGTCTAGTGGTGACCTGCCCTTGTACATGTGAACATTCTCCATACACAACCTGGCAGGACCTGAACTGTCCCCTGCTGCTTAAGTAGATTACTGGAACTTCGGTCATCCATGGCTAGACTTGGAATGAATTCTGGAGTGGTTTCCCATTATCTTCTCCAGGCAGGTGGGATTTGAACTCAGAATGTAGAGAGCCAGAAGATATATTGTAAAGCATTTCTGTTGATGCACCAATGATCTTGCCACTCCCCCACCTGCAGGGCAACGTCACATGAAGTGTCTTATTCAGGAATACAATGTGTCGCTCAGTCCAGGAATCGAACCCATGATCTAGCAATCAGGAGTGCAACACCCTAACCACTAGGTCACACATCTTCATGATAAAATAAGTACTAAGCTTAAAAATAATAATTACTGGGGTCAGTTTGTTTGATTTAAACCCTTTGAGCGAGTGCTCCAGCAAGGCCATAGCCCAATGGCTGAAACAAGCGTAAGATAATATATATATACATAAGTATGAAGCTGACTTTGTTGATAAACATACTGATGGTTGGTCCTCCTACAAGTAAAATTCCTCTCATAAAATGGTCCCAAGAATCAGCTGTTAATGTGACATCTTTGTCAACTTATAAATATGCTCCTTCACACAATTTCCTGCAGATGCACTCCAATTCTCAAATGCCTTTGTGAGTATTTCTTTAAGCAGATTCTTTAACATTTCTCTTGTGCAGTTTTGTAAATGGTTTCAGAATATTTTGGCAAATACCAACTTTAAAAAAAGTTTGCTCATCCTAAACATCATCCTTATTCTTTCTTATCATCCTCTTCATCATTACAATCATCACCACTAACATCATCATCATCCTTGTGATGTCCACTTTTCCATGCTTGGAAACTCTGCCTCAATGAATTCCTGATGGCATTCATTGAGGCAGAGTTTTCTATGGTCGGATGCCCTTCCTGTCACCAACTCTCACCTGTCTCCAACTAAAGTAATATATATATATATGCACATATATATGTATACATGTATATAAACATATATATATATATGGATATGTATGTGTATATATATATATATATATATGTATATATATATATTTTCACACACATATATATGTATGTATATGTTGGATGATGGTACGCTTGCATTAAATGAGGATGCAAAGAAAGAGGTCTGGAGATGCCACTACGATAGATTGCTTAATAAAGAGAATGAATGGGAGAAAGAGAGCCTGCCTTATGTCGACCCAATAGAGGGACCAGCTATCCGAGTTGATAGTACCAGGGTAGATAAAGCAATTAAGAGTATGAAGACCGGGAAAGCCCCCGGCCCATCAGGAATCACTGCAGAGATGCTCAAAATATCTGGCAGTGTTGGCTATAGCCTAGTCACCCGTATTACGAACCAGGTGATACACGAAGGAGTCATACCCTATGACTGGTGTAGCAGCATCATAGTCAACTGCTACAAAGGTAAAGGGGACGCTTTAGA
>NC_069001.1:640119-665620 GCF_001194135.2 Octopus bimaculoides
CGAGCGTGGCCGTTTTCGTGCGGGTGACACGTAAAAGCACCCACTACACTCTCTGAGTGGTTGGCGTTAGGAAGGGCATCCAGCTGTAGAAACTCTGCCAAATCAGACTGGAGCCTGGTGTTGCCATCCGGTTTCACCAGTCCTCAGTCAAATCGTCCAACCCATGCTAGCATGGAAAGCGGACGTTAAACGATGATGATGATGTATATATATATATATATATATACACACACACGCACACATATATATATATGCATACATACATACATAAATGTACATATGTAAATATATAGTGTGTGTGTATATATATATATGAATGAACCAATGTGTATATGAAGCAGAAAAGCTGTTGAACCTGGTTTCTAAGTTCAAATGTTAATTATCTGTGATACTGTATCCTCTGAGGAATGCATACGACTCTTCTTGTTGTCTCAGTATGCCTGACTGACAAACAGGCTCCACTCCTAACAGCTAAATGGCCAGTGATAGGAAGAACAGCCAGCTGTGAAATATAAACCACATCCTACCTCAGGGATTGTTCACGGATTTCTAACAACCCAACCATTGTTGTTGTTGTTGTTGTTGTTATTTGATGTTTAATCAGTAGATCCCCCTGGCTTGAAAAGACCAATGATCAAAGGAATTCCAACCAAGACCATCTCTTCTTTTTTTCTTTTTTTTTTGTCCCTAAGCAAAGTGTACTAAAGACCACAAAAGTAAGGAAGTGTAAGAGGGAGAGCTGAACAGAAGTAGATCCTCACAGAAGAAGCTCCCCACTCACTCATGCAAAGTGTTTTAGCCCCTAACTCCTTACATTCTAAGGGGTCTGAGCTGGGCTGCATCCAGGTCATGACACTACTGTCACATTCTATGCTTCTGGATGATTAAGGTACCCCAGAGCTGGTGCACTTTGGTTGTTCTAACCACTTCGGTCTCAAATGCTAGTTGAATATAAGGTAAATCATTCATTTGGAAATTCCCTTCCATTCCTCCATCTCAAAATCCAGTCAGAACTCTTCTTAGCTGCTTCTGCCATTGCATTAAGAATTCTGGTTCTCTTTCTTCAAGAAATTGAAACCTGTTTCATCAGATCATCAGCAAATTCATCCACAAACCCTCTTGTACCCCTTTCTACAGCTAGGACTTTGGTTATCCAGCATGTTCTTTCTCTTGAAGATGAAAACTGGTGATTTAGGAGGAATTTAGCTGCTATTTCTAACCGGTTGAGCTACCATAAAGAGGTTCCTATATCAACCCAATATGTCTGGTTGGCTGATGGGGTTGGTATGCAAGGTTCCCTTCCCCTGGTCCCTCTAATCATATGGGAATGTTTCCTGTGTGTTTGGTGATGCTTGTGAGACAAAGACTTCTCCGTGTGGTCTTCTTCTTGCTTCACTGCCAACCAGGTTTGTTCCAAGTGTCTTTTACTATATAACCTCCAGCCGCCCAGTCACTTGTGAAGGCAATTTGCTAGATAGAAACTGTATGGAAGCTTTATCTGTGTATGTTAGCCTGTATATGTATGTATGTTCTTTTATTCTTTTCTTATACTTGTTTCAGCCATTTGACTGTGGCCATGCTGGAGCAACGCCTTTAGTCAAACGAATCGACCCAAGGACTTATTTTTGTAAGCCTAGTACTTATTCTATCAGTCTCTTGGCCGAACTGCTAAGTTACAGGGATGTAAACACACCAACATCAGTTGTTAAGTGATGGTGGGGGGACAAACACCAGAACATGAAGACAGGTGAAATACCACTAAGCATTTTGCCTGACATGCTAATGATTCTGCCAGCTTTGCTGCCATTAGATGTATGTTTCAAATTTTTGGCACAAGGCCAGCAATTTCAGGTGGTGGGTAATTTTATCATATCGACCCCAGTGCTCAACTGGTACTTATTTTATCGATCTGGAAAGGATGGAAGGTACAGTCGACCATAGTAGAATTTGAACTCATAATGTAACGGTGGACGAAATGCTGCTAAGCAGTTCGCCTGGCAGGCTAGCAACTCTGTCAGCTCACCACTTTGATAATAATTATAATAATAATAATGGCACTGTTAAACACAAGGCAGAATACCAGGAAAACCCAGAGAATAAGAACTAGAAAAAGTTATTTTTATGGGTGCTGCCCACATTCTTCCAAAAAACTTTGTTAACCTGAGAATATCTGGTTCTCTTAAAACTCTTTCCAAATCTGAAGCATTACAAAAAAAACTTTTAATGAAATCTTAATTCAAAGAATCTGGTTTGCTTTCCTTAAAATATATCTTTGCTAATCATAAACAGCTCTCATAGTTAAAACATTCAACTTGCTGTTACTTGAGCTCTCTGGGTGAGACTTGGAACAGTTTATATAAAATAAAGTAGCAACAACAACGAAAATAAAAATTTAAGAAAAAGAAACTGGCATTCTGTCGGTTAGAACGACGAGGGTTCCAGTTGATCCGATCAACAGAACAGCTTGTTTGAGAAATTAATGTGCAAGTGGCTGAGCACTCCACAGACACATGTACCGTCAATGTAGTTCTCAGCGGGAGTCAGTGTGACACAGAATGTGACAAGGCTGGGCCCATTGAATTACAGGTACAACTCATTTTTGCCAAGTGAGTGGACTGCAACAATGTGAAACAAAGTGTCTTGTTTAAGGACACAATGTGCCACTGGGAATCAAACTCGTGACCATACAATCATGAACAGAATATCCCCAACCACGAAGCCACATGCCTTGGCACAAAAATAACAACGGTTATTAAAACTCCTTTTTACTGTAGGCACAAGGCCAGCAATTTTAGGGGAGGGATAAGTCAATGACATCGACCCCAACGTAGAACTGGTACTTAATTGATCAAACCCCAAAAGGATGAAAGGCAAAGTCAACTTTAGTAAACTTTGAATTAAATGGGATGGTCAAGACTGGAATGTTTATAACCACAGGTCTCCTTGATCAGGACTGATCTGGAGCTAAACAACAACATCAATATCAACTATGAGTTAATAAATTACTAGTTACAATACCAAGCCCATGGAGTGTACTAAAAGAAGAAAAAAGAAAACACTTCCAGAATTTGTAATTTTATGAATGGGGTGCCACAGGGAGTCATACTCACACCTTTTTTTAACCCATATTTAAATGAACTTCCTGTACCTCCTTGAAATAGACACAGATGACTTGAAACATTTAACCCACCCCCACACACAGCACACCACCATTAATCTCCTGACACACTGTTACACAGCTCCAATCCAACACCGACCACCTAGTTAACTGGCGCCACACTGTAAACTGTTTGCTCACAAACACAATGCAACGTCTAGTCTGGGAATCAAACCCACAATCTCACAATCATAAGTAAAACACCCTGACGACTAAGTCATGTGCCTTCGTGTGCACACACACACACACACATTCATACACATGCACTCACACACACATACACACTCATACATGATGGGCTTCTTTCAGTTTCCTTCAACCAAATCTACTCTCAAGACTTCAGTCAGTCCAAGGCTATAACAGAAGACTCTTCCCCAAAATGTATTGCAGTGGAACTGAACCCAAAACCATGTGGTTGGGAAGCAAACTTCTTAACTGCACAGCCTAACCACTCTTAAATATATAATACCACCCAAAAATATTACGGTATAATACCCTGCACAACAGCATTTTAATATGGATGGTTTTCCATGCTCTGTCCCACCGTCAAGTATAATACTCTCTCCTACTCTCTGCCACCCATCTTGTAACATTGGATATATTTTCTTTTCTTTTCTTTCCTTTTCGTCTTACAATCACATCTGTTTTCACAGTTGACACGATAGGCATCAATTCATCATGGACATGTGTGTGTAGCATACTGTATATATATTTGCATACATAAGTTTGTTTGCTGTATGTATGTGTTTGTATATATATATTTATATTTATATACATATATATGTACACACACACACAGAGGTGTTTGTGTGTGCATGTGTGTGTGTATATATAGATATATATACACATGCATACATACACATGCATATATTGGCACACATACACATAGGTACACACACACATGAACATGCACACACACACATACATAGCAACACATCCCAGAAATAAGCATGTAATAAGTGCATATGTACATGGGCATCCATCCATGACTACCCCATTGATATTGTCTGAATTCCATTGGAAGTATCTTGTTCCTGTGTTAGAAAGCAACTCTTTCTCTATTGGTGAGAAATTTGGAAAACAATGGAAAAACACACACACACACACAGAGATATACATACATTATGTATATATACATGTATATATATATATATATATGTGTGTGTGGTTCAAAATTGTACAAAAAGCAAAAGACAGTGACAGGTGAGGGAACAACAAATGAGGTGGATTAATTTGATGCTCAGGAAAAATGTTCCAAGCCTACACTCTTCTACAGAAAGGAATGTGTGTGTGTGTGTGTTGTTAAATAGTATGAAATTAAGTTGTCAGATTCACAGAATCATTAAAGAATTGAAAAAGGTGTCTTGTGGTATTTGTTCTGGCTTTTTGTGTTCTTTGTTTAAATCCCTCCAATCTCAACTTTGCCTTTCATCCTTTTGGGGTCAATTAAATAAAGGACCAGTAAAGTACTGGGGTTAATATAACTGACCCATTCTCTTCCCTGGACTATCAGGAGAATCACATAACTCATTGCTGATGTATATTATATGGACTTCTTTTTTTACATACCATGTTTACTGTTATTTCTTTTTATTGTTCCTTTCTATGCATATTCTTACCTCATCTGTCACTTTGGTGGCAGATAAAAGAAATCAGTATTATAATTAGTAATAATAACAATAATAATATTAATAATAGATTTGCTCGACTAAAAGGCGGTGCTCCAGCCTGGCCACAGTCAAATGACTGAAACAAGTAAAAGAGTAAAAGAGTCTACTATAGGCACAAGGACTGGATTTTTGTGGGGAGGGGGACAATCGATCACATTGACCCCAGTACTTGACTAGTACTTAATTTATTGACCTCAAAAGGATGAAAGGCAGCCGCTAAGCATTTTTCCCGGTGTGCTAACGATTGGGCCAGCTCACCACATTCTAATAACATAGTGTAACATAATCATTCATCACCAATTATTGTAGTATGGCCAATTGTTACGATGATATTTGTTTACATTATATAAACCGTGTAGTAACAATATAACAAAACTGGATAACAACAACGTAACAGTCCAACAAACTGAATATTTTTTATAGTAATTCCACTGTTTGCTGGAAACAAATTTCACTAGTTTCTTTGGGCAGAATGAAATGACAATATTTTTCATGTTCAGCCACTACTAATTAACGTAATAATAATCTTACTTTTCATTGTCCAATTTGCAATCTTCTCAGGAGATTTCTTCATGGCTTCTAAAATACGCTGCAAACGTTAAACCTCTTCTGGGTCATAACTGAATTTTGTTAGAGAGTTCGATATGCCGTCTGAGCAAAAACGAACCTATAATGTTTCCAGACTTCTTAAGACATAACTCCATTAAACCGTTGTTGTTTTTCTTGTTGCTGAAGTAGTCGTTTCTGCAACTCCTGTTGCTTTTGCAACTGTATTATCGAAGCTAATAGGTTTTCCACAGTCAACAACTTCGTATCCCCCAAATTTGTTAACTGACCTGCATGAGCTTCGAAACCTTGTCGCCAATATTGTAACATGGTTACTCGTCACCGATTATTGTGGTATCACCGCTATTTACGATGATACTTGTTTACACTATAACCGTGTACTAACAATAGCACATAAACAAAGCTGGGCAAATTGTTATTAAGATGGTGAGCTGGCGGAATCGTTAGCAGGTTTTCACCCATTGCTCCATTCTGAGTTCAAATTCTGCCTAGGTCGAATTTGCCTTTCATCCTTTTGGGATCGATAAATTAAGTACCAGTGAGACACTGGGGTCGATGTAATCGACTAGTCCCCTCTCCAAAAATTTCAGGTCTTGTGCTTTTAGTAGAAAGGATTATTATTATTATTATTATTATTAAGTAGCATTTTCAAGCATATTTACACATGAATTAATATCTCACCATTGACATGGAATATAGCCTCCTGTATTACTATCACGTGCAGTCATGAGATCAGATAGCAAGGTGGGGGAGGAATTTCAGTTGACATAGTTAAACTCAGCACTGCTAAGAACATTTCACAATCTGCAGTTCTGTATCACAGTCCCGCGATGTGATGCAACTCAGTGACAAAAGTACCCAGTTTGCACTCAACAACACTAAAACCATGTTCTGGCTTGAACAGTGTTATTTTAGGGTGGCATTAAGAATTTATTTGCTTTCGTTTTATTTAATTTTTTTATTTATTTGATTTTTATTTTGATCTTTTATTTATTTGATTTTTAATTTTTATTTTATATTTATCTTATTTATTTTATTTTATTTCATTCTTCAAAACCAATTGGCCATCTGTTTTAAATCTTAATTGGAGACAAGCCAATGAGGGAAGCCTCTGTATTGTCACTCATCCCACTAAAATCTGCAGCTAAATATCCCTTACTTAGTCTAATGTCTCTTCAATATATATATATATATACACACACACATATATATATATATATATACATATATATATGGAAAAACATATTGGATTTATTAGGCAGTAAATTTGGCAGAGGCTGAATGAGCTGTGTTCAAATATGTGTACCAAGTATATGCATGTATGTGTGTGTGTGTGTTAGTAACAAACTAAAAGAATAAGTACTCAACACTGGGAAGATGGATAAATAATTCCTTTTAGTAGAAGTTTTGCTTATCTTTCTGGAACCTATGGTTTCATGGTGTAGGAAATTAGTATTTATTTCATCAGATCTCAAATCTCAAATATTACACCACTATTGCAGTTGATGTGAAAGAACTACAACAATGGAGTGCCATTTATCATTTGAATTCTTGCTGAAATACAGTTTTCCATCAGCATTAAATTTTAAGTTCCAGAAAAATAAGAAAAATTCTATTAAAAATTATATCTATCTATCTATCTAGATAGATAGATAGATTCAGATGAATATGGTACTTAAGTTGAGGCACCAGAATTTAGTACGGTATTCATCATCATCATAGCATAGAGTAACTTATGCTAATACCATATTTGTTGAACATGTCCTTTCATCCTTTCGGGGGTCAACATAATCAACTGGCTACACACTGGTTTCAATGTGATTGACTTGTCCCCTCCCCCAAAGTTTCAGGCCTTGTGTCTATAGTAGAAAGGAGATTCTAGTTAATGCACTCTGTGTATTGAAAGCATGTGGTTTAATGATTAGGTCACTGGGTGTCTGATCATTTGAATGTGGGTTCAATTCCTGCATCTGGTGGCATGCTATGTCCTTCAGCAAGCCTCTTCATTTCATGCAGCTGCTCCAGTCTGCTCAGTTGAAAATGAGCAGCTGCTGAGTGCATCCTCACATCTCTCTCTCTATCACTCCACTCTTGCAAGGGTGGAAAAATACATGATGATGATGATGATGAATAACAAGAGGAAGATGATGTTAACAACAACAACAATGATGATGATGATGATGATGAAGATGATGAGGATGGTGATTGTGATGATAATGAGGAGGAGCAGAAGCAGGATGATGATGATGATATTGACAATGCTGTTGCTACTGCTACTGCTGTTGATAATGATGATGATGATGATGATGATGACGACGACTTATATCAACCATTATTTCTGTGGATCAAATCTAAGAAACAGACAAACCAAAGCAAATCTCAATGGATCCAAATCTAGCTGTTGTGTTTATTATTTGTTTCTGTCCTTCATTAAAATAAATGGTTAAAGTGGCTTCAAGCTGGAATGACAACAAATTCTAATGATGCCAGTGCAGTTTAATTAACAGCATTTCAATCTCTCAAGGTTAAACAAGACCAGTCTTAGACCTCTGACTTCCACCAAAAAACAGTTTTGATTCTGGTGGTTGGTTCTGGGGAATAATTAACAATAAAAAGGTGAAGCACTTTAAAAGTTAGCAAAAATAGAAAAGAGAAAATAGAAAAGAAATGAAAAAAAAAGATTTGTCAGTAAAAGAAAAAAAACACAAGGAAACTAAAGAAATTAAAAATGTCTTCCTGAGGTCAAAGTCTAAGGATTATTTTTTTTCTTTTCTAAATCATCATCATCACCACTACCACCACCATCATCATCATCACCACCACAACCATCACCATGACCACCATCATCACTACCTCCAGCATCATCACCATTCTCTCATCCTCCTCCTTCACATCATCCTAATCATCATCATCATCATCATAATCGTTATCCTTACCAAGTTCCACATCACCATCAATATCATTCTCATCTTCATCATTGTCGTTTTTATCACCATCATAATTATTATTGTTATTGTACATATAAAGAAATCATTATTTCTATCATATACAAACATGTGTGTGTGTGTGTGTGTGCATGTGTTGCTGGTAAATTATTTTCGTTTCAAGTATTAAAGTTGTTCCCCCTTTCCATTCACCCTGGTCCCTCCCTCTTGACACAATCACAAGTGTTATTCACTCCACATACAAATACTGCATCAAACGTTGCCAAATGTAAATACACCGTCTCTTCCTTCCCTTCTCCATCTCTCTCTCTCTCTCTCCCCACTCTCTTCGTCTCTCTCTCTCTCTCTCTTCTCTTCTCTATTCTCAAGTTTTGTAGACTTCTAAGAGGGTCTGTCATAGAATATCCTGGTGTTTCCTTTCACCAGACAATCAGAAATTGGACACTGCACTTTGCAGTGCATACGTACAGTACACATACACACACACACATGTATGTATGTATGTATATGTAGATGTGTAAACTAACTCTGTTGCTATAATAGACACAACGTGGTGTGTGTAAATGTGTAAACACATAATACACAGTGTTGTGTATGTGTATGCACACATAAATATACATTCACACAGACATATACACATACATATATATATAAGAACATCCATAAACATATATATATACATATATATATATATATATATATATATATATATGTGTGTGTGTGTGTGTGTGTGTGTTTATATATATATACATACATATACATACACACACATATACATACATACAGATAGATAGTTAAATAGATAAATAGCTAGCTAGTTAGATAGATAAATAAATTCAAAAAGGGATAAAACTCTTTTACAGGAATTTTATCAAGAAGCCAGTGTGTAAAAAAATCCGTAAGGGAAATTTCTATTCCCAAGAATATAATTATTCGTTTATATTTATATAAAGGGCATTATCACAGAAAAATAACAACGCCACACAGTGGACTTCTCAAAATAACCACATTTAGTACCTAATGCAAGGAAAAACAACCAACAGAAGCCTACCTAAGTTTATTTAAAAGAAAGTAGGTAGGCTTCTGTTGGTTGTTTTTCCTCGCATTAGGTACTAAATGTGGTTATTTTGAGAAGTCCACTGTGTGGCGTTGTTATTTTTCTGTGATAATGCCCTTTATATAAATATAAACGAATAGTTAGATAGATAGATGCATATATGTATGTATGTACACGGTGTACTATTTACACACTGTACTTTGTTAGATGCAGGAAACATTTATGTTGAGAAACTGTACAGTTAACTGTTGTACTGGGTTAGTGATTGGACAAACACTGATACTGTACAAGGCTGGACTGTGTCCATGCTTTACTGTACTGAAACAAAGACTAATTACTTTGTTGTACTGTATTAGACAATGTACGTGTTTTACCACACTGCTGGGAACTGTTTACATGTTACTGTACTGCAATAGTACCATGTATGCACTATATTGTGCTAGGAAAGACTGTATATATGTTATATACAGGGGTAGACAGGGTATAGTCATTGCTGTACAGGTCATCTTTATGTTAATAGAAGATGTCAGTGATTTTGGTAGCAGTGAATAAAATCCTGTACCCTAAAGAATAAAGAAATGGCCGTGCATGGAGTCGATGGAAGCCTTACCTGCCAAGAGAATCTGAACTCCTTGGGGATCTTTTTAAAATTAGCAACAAGAACCTAATAGAATGGCAGAATGGAACCAAAATCAGTCAGGAAAAGTGAAGCTGCAGCTCAGCAACTAAAGAGGCCGGTCCATGCTTACCAACAGCATTGTGGGTGCTAGACAGGTGGACTGGTTAAACTGCATGGAGTTTGGTTTGGATCTCTATGTGGAAAAGAACTGGAATGAGGTAATAAACAGGATGGTCAAGTTCACCCAGAAATAGACTGAGATGAAGCTATCCTTGAAAGGTCAAGCAGGAGTAACAAATGCTTATATTGTCTCCATCACCATTATTTTGTCACAGCTCACATTTATCTGGACTGGGGTATCTGCTCTTCGACCATTTGTGGAAGTGATACGTTCCAGTGATCAAGTGCTCCACTCTACAGAGTGGAGGGCTGGGCGTATTATGGCTGATGGTTTGCAGGTGTGCACTGAGGCTTTGACATCTCCAGTGATTCCTTGACAGTGAATAGGTGTGGCTACTGGTTGTTAGACATTTTTCTGTAGATCAGTTCTTAGATAGTCCTGCAGTCCTGGATCAAGCAAAGACCAAGACAGAAACCTTGGTATCTGGAATATCATCAAGCCCTCTACCAGTTGCTGGGACTTTCACATTGATGTTCTGTAGTGGATTAGGGGTGGTGGCCATGCTGGGAGTTAGGATAAACATCATCTATTAATTATTTACACCTTTCATTTTATTTTTCTCTTATTTCCTTCAGCTGCTAACATTAGGAGTCCATATTGTCCTTCCCCTCCAAAAGTTGACAATACCATCGCACTAACCGTGCAGACAGTTCCAGTCGGAGGATACGTCAACTACACATGTAAAGATAACTTCTATGCATTTGGGATTACAACAGCCATGTGTATCATCAAGAACCACCAAAGAACACGTTGGATTGGTCCGGACATGATATGCGAAAGTAAGTGGGTGCCTCTTGTTTCTTCTTCATTCCACACCGTCTCCATCTTTCCCATCATCATCATTGTCAACATTTTAGCATCTGTCTCTCCCTAAGGCTTCATCGTATCCATTTAATCCAACCTACCCTTATATAATGCTGAGTAGCCATGTATTTCCTCTACAGCAAGACACCTGATCCTGTCCCTCTATCATGTGAAGGTGCATGGCTTAGTGGTGAGGATGTTGCACTCATGATCATAAGACTGTGGTTTCAATTCCTGGACAGGGTGATGCATTGTGCTCTTGAGCAAAATACTTCATTTCTTGCTGCTCCAGGCCACTTGGCTGACAAGAATGAGTAATCATGCAATGGACTGGCATCCCATCCAGGCGGGGGGTGGGATATATGTACCTTGGAAACTAGGAAATCATGTGACATCAAGACTCAGTTACAACACACACAAATGGTGTTGAATGGAGGTGGTGGATAAACACAAAGACACACACACACAAATTCACACATGCTTATATAGGCCTGGGCCGACCAAAGCCTTGTGAGTGAATTTGGTGGACAGAAACTGAAAGAAGCCCATCATGTACAGATACACACACACACACATATAAAAAGCACTATTTGAATGTAGTCCGTGTCAGTGCGCATGATTGGTGGTATGTAAAAAGCACCATTCGAGTGTGACCGATGCTAGTGCTGCTTGACTGGCACCCATACAAGTGACAAGGAAAATGCACCATTTGAGCGTGGTCAATGCCAGTGCTGCCTGACTGGCTCCCATGCCAGTGGCACATAAAAAGCACTCACTACACTCTCGGAGTGGTTGGCGTTAGGAATGGCATCCAGCTGTAGAAACTCTGCCAGATCAGATTGGAGCCTGGTGCAGTCTTCTGGCTTGCCAGTCCTCAGTCAAACCGTCCAACCCTTGCCAGCATGGAAAGCAGATGTTAAACGATACTATTCTTGCCTGGAAATTCAAACTTAGGATCAGCAACCTTTATAGTCCTCTAACTAGTTGAAAGTGACTGAATGCAATTGTTAAATGTCTATGCAACAGAAACATGTGTCGGACAAATTTAAATTAAATATGCTGTAATTGACTGTAGAAATAACCATAAAGATATTATGCACATACACTAATTTCCATATTTCTTGTTACCGTATTGGATAAACGCTCAGTTAAATGTTCATAATTCAGAGAAGCAAACCCAGGGTTTATTGTGGGATTGCTTACTTCAAGTAATTCTAAGTGTTCATTGCAACTTAATGCAGTTGCCTAAACCTGGATTCTAACTAAATGCCAGAATGGTACCTGCCTGGATACTGTGTCTCTATCTATTATATATATATATATATATATAATAGATAGAGATAAATGTATATAAAAATGCATGCATGTATATATGTATATACATGTGTCTGTCTTCTTAGTTTCCTATCATCCATAAAATATTTCCTTCCCCTGTTTTTGTTGTTTGTTTTTCATTTATGTTTCATGTTGTTCCATATATTTCTGCCTTTCATTTCCAATCCAGAAATGTGTGGTAAACCACCCGACTCACCCAGAGCTTACCCCGTCAACTCTACTAAAGACCGTTACCCTCCATATATGGTCATAGAATACCGTTGTAAATATGGTCGACTGACCCTTGGGAGTGCTACAACCGTGTGTCGCAATGGTAAATGGAAAGCAGCCAGCTTCTTCTGTATGAGTAAGTTAACATTTTGTATTCCTCCATTGCTGTTATTGTTTTGTTGTTATCTAGCCCCGAGTCAATCGTGATCCAGGGGTGGGGTCAGTGGGGTGCTTTTATGTACCACCGGCATGAGTGCCATTTGCGTGACACCAGTATCTGCCATGACTGTGATTTTGTGTGTGTTCATGTATATATATGTATATTTGTGTGTGTGTGTGTGTGTGTGTGTTTGCGTCTTGATATCACGTGATAATTGTAAATGAGAGTCACTGTCATATAAGCAGTATCATTCATTTCCAACATTCTGTGAAAACATGTCCAGCCATAAAGAAATATGACTTTGTTTGAAATCAGGTGAGGGTTAGTGACAGGAAGGGCATCCAGCCATAGAAGATATGCCTCAAATAAGTTCCGTTCAACCCAAGAAAACATGGTAAGGTGGGTGTTAAATGATGACGATGATGATGACAATGATCCTATAACAAAACGGGCTTTTCAAATGGCGGTTGATGAGAGTGGGAGGGGTTTGTCACACATCAAACCTAATATACAATACAGCCATACGTGTTTGTTGTTTGTTTTTCCCTCTTGTTTTCTTTTATCTTTTCCATATTACATATTACAGAACAGTGTGGAAGACCTCGGAGTGTTCCAAACACTAAGCTTATTACATCTTATCCCGACCAGAAACAGTTTCGAGAAAAAACCACTGTGTCATATAAATGTAACGAGGGATACCACCAGACAGGCATCAATTTGGCGTGGTGTTTCCGGGGCAAGTGGCGTGGACCTTACATTAACTGTACTGGTATGTTATTTTACTTTATGTTTTGTTATGCTATGTTACGGTACATGACTCAGTGGTTAGAGTGTCAGGCTCACAATCATGAGGTAGTGAGTTCAATTCCCAGACCGGGTTGTGTGTTGTGTTTTTAAGCAAGACACTTTATTTCACATTGCTCTAGTTCACTCAGCTGTAGAAATGAGTTGTGATGTCACCATTCTTATTGAGTTAAATACATTTCGCTTCACATGACCCTGCTTCTTCACATGTCTGGTACCTTCCAGACAAGGAGCTGGTGGTACCTTCTAGAGGATGAGGCAATGCACTGATAAAGAGCTGATGGTACTTTTCAGGCAATGAGCTAATGATTCTTTTCAAGTCCCATTTTCCTGCCGTTAACATATACACCAGTAACTCCAAGAAATAAGAACGTTGAGAGAGGAATACATAAACTATGATATTAGAGAGTTGCTTTTTGTTTGTGGAGTTCAAGAATCTGAACAGCTTTTATTTCACTATTCTAACAATTCTTTGCATGGTGTTGTTTTTATTTTCACCCCTGACTATTACAGTCTTTGAATAGTTGTAATGCTGTCATTGTTGGAGTACCGTTCTTTTAAAGAATTTGATAACGTATGTAATGCCTCCTGTTTATGTGTGTGTGTGAGAGAGAGAGTGATTGAATGTATATACACAAACATACATGCATATGTTCATTAATGTGTGTGTAAATATAAGTATGTGTGTATATATATATTTTATATATATATATATATATATATATATATTTCTACACACATGTGTGTGTGTATGTAAATGTATATATATATATATATGTGTGTGTGTGTGTGTATGTATATATATATATATTATATATATTTCTACATCTATATAGAATATATATATATATGTATATGCATATGTATACACACATAAAAAAATATATATTTATGCACACACACACACACACACATATATATATACACATGTATATACATATATACACACATATATACACATGCATATGCATTCACACACATACACATGCACACACACACATATGTATGTCATGGCTACATTAGATATTTTGTTATTGTTGTAAAGAAGAAGAAGGAGGAGACGGAGACAAAAATTCTATTTTTTGAAACGGTTAAAATATTCCTGACTGAAATAAGCATTTCTTCCTTGTTTATTTTTATTAGTGAGTCGAGAAAAACTGAACGAGTTGTGTGGGGTACCTCCTGAAATTGAGAATGGAGAAGCAAGAATACGAGACGAACCAGTTCGTCATGTGATTTATTCCTGTGCTGATGGCATGAAGCTTACCGGATCTGCAACTCTAAATTGCCAAGCCAGGGGTGTCTGGGATAATGAACCGCCAAAGTGTTTATGTAAGTATGATTATTTTCACTTACATTCATATCTAATCTTCTGTGAAAATATATCTGGTTATGGGGAAATATTACCTTGCATGGAAACAGGTGAAGGTTGGTGACGGGTAAGGCATCCAACCATGGAAAAATTAGGCTCAGCAAAATTCTGTCCAACCCATGCATGCATGTAAATGTTTTAAAGGTTAAAACAATTATGATGATGGTGATGATGATGATGATTTTCCTTGTATTTTATTGTTAGGTATGAGTGCATGTATAGTCAAATGGTTAAGAAGTTTGCTTTGCAGCCATGAGGACATTGGTTCAAACCCATAATGCTGCATTTGGGGCAGCATTATGATTTTTTTTATAGCTTTGGGTCAACCTGCAACTTTTGTGTGAAATTTTGTCCAGTCCTTGTGGTGTTATGGTTTGTATACCTCAGTGACCCTGAGATTATGCTAGTAGAGTGCAAGTTCCTGGTAGCTCCCACCCCCACCCCTACGCCCCCATGCTGGACAGGTCAAAGAATAGAGGCCACACTCTCAGAGGTAAAAATAGGTTTGTGTAGCACCAGCACCTACCTCAACCAAGATATTCAAAACTATCAAGACCTGGGAGAGGAAGGCAAGCTCCCCTCAGGGAAATTGGAAAAGAAACTGCAAGGAAAAGCAGGAATGCAATTGGAGAGGGGCAGAAAAGGAAGACCCCCAAGTCCAGAAGAGAAAAGTCATTGATGACCTGTGCTACAATAGGGATTAAAGGGTTTGACCCTTTAACATTCAAATTATTCTGTCAAATATCTTGCTTATTTATTCATTTTGGTTTGAATTAATCCTGCATAATCTAATAACTTTGAGATTTCAGTGATGTGTTTACTTATTTCTAGAACGACACTTCAGGGTAAGTGCAAGAGGCCAGATCTAGCCAGTTTGAACAACATAAGACAAATAGAACATGTAGGCCAGATATGGCTGGTTTAAATGCTAAACAGGAACTCCATCAGTTACAACAAATGTTCCAGGTGATCCAATCAATGGAACAACATGCTCAAGAGATTAACGTCCAAGTGGCCAGACATTCCACAAATACACATGTACCCTTAATGTAGTTCTCGGGGAGATCCAGTGTGACACAGAATGTGACAAGGATGGCACTTTGAAATACAGGTACAACTCATTTTTGCCAGCTGAGTCAACTGGAGCAACATGAAACTAAAGTGTCTTGCTGAAGGACACAATGCACCACTGAGGATGGAACTCATAACTTTACAATCATGAACCAAATGCGCTAATTGTTAAACCACATGCCTTTAAATGTTGAAGGGTTAAAGGAAGTAAATGTCAGGTGCAAAGAGACCCATCAGTTGTGTTTTACCTGTAATTGAAAAAGTACTGTCTTGTTACATATTGTGTCACATTAATATTGCCTGTGAAATATGTGAAGGGTACACTTACCTTTGAAATACTCAGCCATGTTCATTCAGAAGCAGTCCATCCAGTTGAACAGATAACTGATTCCCCATTGTCAAATGAGGCTTATTGGTTAATGTAGTCAACTGGGGATCATCATAAGGTCGTGAGTTCAATTCCTAGCAGCATGCTGTATTCTTGAGCAAGACACTTTATTTCTCATTGTCCCAGTCTGCTCAACCAGCAAGATGAGTTGTATTTTTTGAAAATAATTTTTTGGAAATTTTTTTATTAATTTTTTTACAAGCTTTTAATGAATTTTTGAAATGAATAAGAATTTTGCTTTACCAAATTTTTTAATGAATATTTTTTTGTGATTGCAGTGAAAGAAAGTTTCTGTGGCAAACCTCCTTCCATTCTGGAAGCTCGACACAATGCTTCTTTAGTTCGACCAGCATTTCCTCATGGCAGTGCCCTCTTGTACAGTTGTATTCCTGGTTATTTCCATGTTGGTAACACCATAGCAAGGTGTGATGGCACTACGGCAAGCTGGAAAGATCTTACTATGAAATGTGAACGTGAGTATTTCACAGTTTCAAATACTATAATAACCTTTTATTTTTTAAATTTTATCTTTTATTTGTTCCAGTCATTTGACTGTGGCCAAGTTGAGGCACCACCTTGAAGGGTTTAGTTGAAAAATCAAGAATGGCAGAATAGCAGTTGCATTTTGTCCTACTTGGAGCCATTTGCACAAACCCTAGTAGGATAAAACATTTATTGTTCATATGATCACACTGATATATATATATATTGTGTTTATAATGAAATTTTATCTCACACAATAACCACAGTATCGTGTCTTATAACAGTGCTAATACATTTAGTATGATATACATGTGGTAATTTTAATATATCGTTTCATTTGTATTAATCCAGCAAGCTTTCCCAATACCTGTGAATGCATTACTGTTTCCAAATTTAGCTTAAAACAAGCAACTAATCAAATGCATAGCACTGATAAGCCTTAACAGAGGCAAAATATCTCTGTCATTTTTGTGAGTTACTGTGTTATTCTGTTTTTAAACAAACAAACCTATGTAGAGATTTTATCTCAGACAAATGCAACAGCTTCATGCCTTTCAATGGTGTACATGTATTTAGTATGAAACACAGATAACGATTTTAATTTAAAGCAGTTTCAACTGCATTCACTGAGAAAATATAAATTTTACTGATTAAGATCATGTTTGGAAAAGTATGAATATCACAACATCCCATTTCCACAACTGCATAGTCTGTGTTTCTGTTTGCAGCAATGCATTGCAGTCCTCCAGGTGAAATTTCAGGCGGACGAATCGAAGGAAGTAAATACACGTACATGTCGAAAATATTTTTCCACTGTGACATTGGACACAAGTTGATTGGCCAGAAGTTTCGAGTGTGCCAAGAAGATGGTAACTGGGATGGGCCAATGTCCACTTGCCAACGTGAGTAGATTGGTCAAGGAATTTTTTGCTTTCTTTCCTCTGATGCTATCGTAAGCACATTTCCATATTTTGTCCTATTTCAAATTCAGTGTATGTGTATATGTGAGTGTCTGTATCAGGTATGTGTGGTTGTATACAAGCTGTGTATGTGTGTGTGTGTTTGTTTTGTTGGTCTCTCACTCAACTTCACCCCACACATAATAATCAAAGGTGTTGCAGTTCACAGACTATCTCAATGAATGCACGGGCACAAAATCTATTCTCAAAATACAAATAATTACAACCCCACCTGGCTCTTAACACCTCCTAACTCTCATATATATATATATATATATATATATTTTCCCACTCATCCACCCTTGCAACCACTTTATATATACACATATATGTGTATATGCAAATTTGTTTAATACATTTGTGTGCGTGCATGTATAATATATTGAAAAATGAAACGAGTATCCATTAGTGAGCTTAAATGATATGATTACTTTAACAGGAGCTAAAAATGATTATTTTTAGCTCCTGTTTTTTAACACATTACACACAAGCTCATGCAAATGTATTAAACAAATTTGCATATACACATACATTAATAATGGTTTTTTAAAAATTCATTGTTTGCTAAAACACACATATTTGACTCGATCAAGGGTCAACCAACGCATTGAGGGTAGCTCCTTTTTTATTGAATTCTTTCATTAATTGGATATGGAAACAGCTGTAGGAGCAAGGAATTTGATATTGTACAGAATTGAATATGTTCTCCATTTTCTTTTTCGATTACTTAAATAATTTATACCGATACCCATCAATGGGAAACTAACATCTTTGGCTTTTCACTGACATTGGATAAAACCGGTGAACTTGAATGCTGACATCTCTTTAAGAAAATTTTATATCCTTGATTTGATTGTGGGTGTGTGTGTTTATGCATATAGACAGATAATTATATAGATTTCTTTTACTTGTTTCAGTCATTTGACTGTGGCCATGCTGGAGCACCATCTTTAGTCAAAATCGACCCTGGGACTTATTCTTTGTAAGCCTAGTACTTATTCTATCGGTCTCTTTTGCTGAAGTGCTAGGTTATGGGGATGTAAACATGCTAACATCAGTTGTCAAGCGATGGTGGGTGGTGGTGGTGGGCGGGGAGAAACATAGACATACAAATACATACATACATATATATATATATATATATATATATATATATATATATATATACACACACACACATATACGATGGGCTTCTTTCAGTTTCCATCTCCTAAATCCACTCACAAGGCTTTGGTCAGCCCGAGTGTCACCATCATACAAGCAGTGTCATCTGTTTCCAGTTTTCCATGTAAACATGTTTGGTCATGGGTAAATATTATTTTGTCTGGAAACAGGAAAGGGTTAGTGGCAGGAAGGGCATCCGGCTGTAGAGAAAATCTGCCACAACAAATTCCATCTGACCCATGCAAGCATGGAAAAAGTGGATACTAAAACGATAACAGGGAAAGTTGGTAGTGCAAAGAATTTCAGTTATTCACAAACAAATCCTTAAACTTTTACCAAATTTCCTGCACCCACCCATTCCGTATAGAAAAAGCTTGAAATGTTTCTAAGTGCAGCCCCACCTTCTTAGATGAACCGATATTGAACAAAACACAGTGGGATAAGTAAATGGTTTACTATAAGTTAGTTTACACAGTTTAACAAGTTCAGATTATTATTTCTACCAAACTATTAGCAGCTGGAATTAGAGAACATTGTCTCAGTTTTCTTCAATTATTAACACTGTTGTTGTTGTTGTCAGTATAAGTTCCAAGCAATGAATATATGGGCAACCACTCTCTTGGGGAGATGGGGAGATATCATTATTATTTTTTTTTAGTAGTAGTAATAGTAGTGCTGCTGTTACTACTACTACTACTACTATTGTAGCCCCCCCCCAATGACTTGAGCTCATGTGGCCAATGAAAGAAATAACTACCATCATCATCATATGTTCCAAGCAACAACTACATGTGCAATCACTCTCTTGAGATATGGAGATACTACTACTACTCCTGCTACTACTACTACTATTACTACTACTACTACTACTACTACTACTATTTCTTTATTTTTATTCTCATATTTCTGTTAATCTTTGATGTTTTTCTAAAACATTTATGCTTTTTCAGAGAGTTTAGGTCAAGTCTCTGCAATTGTTTTAAACTTATTTTTAACTTAGATTTCTTTTTTACATTTTTATTTTTTATCTTCTCCTTGTTTCAGTCATTGGACTGTGACCATGCTGGGGCAATGCCCTAAAAGGTTTTTAGTCAAACAAATCACCTCCTCTACCACCATCTTCACACCCCATCCCCTGTAGTTTTTTTTTCTTAAGTCTAGTACTTATTCAGTCAGTTACTTTTGATGAACTGTTGAGTTGCAGGGACATAAACAAAGCAGGGACATAAACTGATTCTAAATCAGTTGTGAGAGTAAAAAACAAACATACAAGCACACACACACACACACACAATGAGCTTGTGAGGGGATTGTTGTGTGTATGTGTGTGTGTCCACTAATGGCTTACCCCACCCTAGTAAATTAATTCAACATAACCCTCAACTCCATACATATAAACCTATTGCTTCAGCTGACCCCCTTAAAAAAACTAACCCTCATAACTAGAACTATAATGCCAATGCGAACACATCCAGCATGGACAACGAATGTTAAGTGATGATGACGATAATAGTATATATCTACATGTATATCTGTTGATTCACCAGAAGTGGTAAATTACAAGACTCAGTACAGATGTAGGGTATTCCTTAATCCTTTAGCATTCAGATTGCTGTGTCAAATGTAATGTTTGTTTATTCATATTGTTTTGACTTAATCATGTGTTATCTTGTAGCTTTGAGATTTCGAAAATGCGATTGTTTATTTTTAGAATGACATTGTAGGGTAGGTGTGAGTGGCCAGATCTGACCAGTTTGAACATATATATAGACAGGCAGTAGAGCATGACACAGTCTGCTGGCTTGCCAGCTCCTGTCAAACTGTTCAAGCTATGCCAACAGGGCAGGTGGACATTAAATGATGATGATATAATAAAAACATATAAATAAATAAATTGTATACCTTACCATATTTCAGGTGAAGTGTGTCCCATCTTGGAGAAACCAGAGAATGGTGGCAAGTTTGGCAGCAATAGATACAATGATGTGACAAAGTATGTCTGTTACACTGGCTTCAAATTGGTTGGTGATGTAGAACGTAGGTGTACGGAGAATCTCACGTGGACAGGCTCACAACCGAAATGTGTTCGTAAGTTGAGTTTTTGATTACATATCATGAGACTGTCTGTCTGTGTGTCACAATAGAAATGTAGAATCTGGGAGATCTATGAACTAATCCTGTGTTTCTGTTGGCAATTACTAAGTATGGAAACGCATATCTTCTATTTTGTGTTGCTCCTGTTCTTGTCACCATTATCTTTATCCTCATTCCAGTTATTCCCATCTATCTTTATTATGATCAGGGTCACCATGTGTATCCCTTAAAGCAAGACTCTTGGCCTTTGTCCCTCTATCACAGCAGTCACCAACTTTCTTTGCAGCTCAGACATAGTTGGTGCCCCCTGTTCTATCATACAGCTTAGACTTTCAACACTTTTATCTACTGGCTCAAGTTCAAATCTCTTGAGCACTTTGAAGTGTATTCTATACAGAGAACACCTGTCTCTAATTCCAATGCAGGACTCAATCCAGGCTCTGGGCTATCAACACTGTCAGAATTCAAATTAATACTGAAATTCTACAGATGTAGAAAATCCAGGTTTCACAACAGCAAAACCATTTTGTGGGTTTAGCAAAGACTAAAATATAATCCCAATAAGATGACAAAGAAATAGTTGAACACATCTTCAATGATTCGTTGCAATAGTTTCTGTGACAACACTGCTTTCAACAACAGTTTACTCAAAAGTTTCAAGTGAAAATCTATGTAATATTTGTTATTGCAAACATTAGAGTGGCACTTCCTCAGACCTGCAATAAAAGTGTGCTCTTACAAGGTGTGTCCGCCAGACTTTGTGATTTGCTTATATCAGGAGGAAACAAAAAGTAAATAAAGATGAAAATGTAAATAGATTGTACCAGAGCAGATAAAAGTATGATCAGGGGGATGGGGAAGCAGTTTACAGGGAAGGAGGAGGAGGAGGAGGCAGAGAGATGGAGGAAGAGGAGGATTTTGAAGAAGATGGAGAAGAAGAAAGGATTAAGAAAGAGAAAGGACAAATGAAAAGCTGGAAGAAGGGGCTTATGTGGACGCTGACAAGTAATCTCTATCATATTATAATGGAAGAATGAGAATTGTTTCAGTGTTGGACCCAGGATGAAATAAAATAAAGAAAATGAGAAAGAGGGGGAAAGTGGGGGGGGGGTGAAAATAAAAACAATATCAATGACTGCAACAACACTAATAATGAGAAGAAAATAACGATAATAATACTACTGCTATTATTGTTAATTAAACTAGTATTATAAATGATAGCAACACTAACAATAATATTAAAGAAAATAATTACAGGAGCAGCAGCCATTATAGGGAAGACAATTGGAACAGAAATAACATCAGTGATGATGATGATGACTAAAAGAAAATAGTGTTGCAGTGGGTAGAGGAAGTACAATGGTGATAGGCAATAAAGTACATGAATAAATTGAGAAATAATCATTTCTTTGTGGTGCGTATCACAATCGCTACTTATATTCATTGCTCGATGTTTTAGGCACTGAGCAATCCCTCTCTTTACACTGTATAGATGTGCCTATAGTAGAAAGGACTATTATTATCATTGTTGTTATCATTATTATTATTATTATTAAGGCAGAGAGGTGGTAGAATCATTAGCATGCCAGGCAAAATTGTTTAGCTGAACTTCTTTTGGCTTTACATTCTGAGTTCAAATTCAGCCATGGTCGACTTTGCTTTTCATCTTTCCAGGTTCAATAAAACAAACTACCAGTCAAGTGCTAGTCAATGTAATTGATTTGCCCCACCCGCTAAAATTTCGGGCTTTGTACCTATAACAATGCATTATTATTATTGTTATTACTACTACTACTACTACTATTTTAATATTAATATTTTTATTTATGTTATTCATTTTTATTATTATTCTCAGCATTCCAGTGTCGAACTCTCAAACCACCAATCAATGGTCACGTTGCTGCAGAATATTCTGTGAATAGTTTGGCAAATTATTCCTGCCACATTGGTTTTGAATTACAAGGACCGGTTTCAAGACGGTGCCGAGAAGATGAAACATGGACAGGAACGGAACCACAATGTATTGGTAAGAGCAAGAACACAAAAATTTTTATCTGATTAACAAATAATTATCCCTAAAAAAAAATGATATTATTAAATTGAAGATAAAGATTTTATAACAAGTTGCTATAGCAACCAAAGTTAATATAAATAATATAAATCCAGCTTATAAAGTTACCAATTTTTTGTGAAGTTCTGCCAACTTTTATATTTGTGTGGAAGAAACACCAGTTGTTTTGGCGTTGTAATCTATCAAACTACTGCTAAGTCTGGTGTTCTTCACACAGTTGTTCTCTGTCTTCATCTTCTTTTTCTTCCTACAGACACTAAGTATATACAAAACAGTTTTATTTTATATACAAAGTTTGTTATATCATCACACACATGGATGTGTAATTAAGAAGTTTGCTTCCCAGCCATGTGGTTTGGGGTTCAGACCCGCTGTGTGCCATCTTGAATAATTGTTTTTTTTTTATTATAGGGATTAAATTGATCAAAGTCATTTAAGTGAAAGTGATAGGAAAAACAACTGAAAGAAGCTTATAGTGTGTACGTATGCATGTATGCATTGCTAAATTCTCTGTATTTTTGCAGAAACTGGTTGTAAGGCACCAGAACCATTATGGTTGGGAACCATATCAGGATCAAGTTATAAATCAGGATCTATTATATTTTTCAGGTAAGGAAACGGATTTTAGTTTGCTAATATCTTTCCTTCTTCTTCCCATTTTCTGCGTACTTCTATGTACTTCTGTGTGCTTCTACATATTTTTCTCTTCCCTCCCATCTCTAATTACTTTTGTTTCATGAAAGACAATGTTCTTCAGTGTTATTTTTGTCAAAAGGTGAGGAAATCCTCTGGAATTCTAGAGAGACATGTAAACATGCACAAAAAACACAAAGAAATAATAATTCAGAACTGAGACACGTTTGCAACATTTGTGGAAAGTTTTTTTAAGAGAGTCTCTGGGTTCAAAGGCCATATTTGTTTTCACTTGGATCTAATGCTATATTTGTGGTTGAAGTGGTCATCTTTTGTTTCAGAGTGGACTGCCTTAATGCATGTGTGTATGCATAAAATTCATGGAATGGCAAATGAAGAAGAATTACATAACAAATTTTATTCTTTATGCAGAAGCATATGTATTCTGACTTCTAAGAACATAGAAGCACACACATAAAGAACACAAGTGAGGTTTAAAATTCACAACAGCTGTTTTGGCAGCATTTTATTGGTGCATACTTAGGTTACAGCATGGCAAAAAGCCCACCAGCATCAGATAAACAGGTAAGGCAAAAATAGATGACCAGTTCACCACCAGCTTTGGTGGAACAAGTCAAATGTTTGTTCCACTAAGGCTAGTGGTGAACTGGTCATCATCTGTTTCTGACTTGTTTATATGTTTAAATTTACCTAATGCTGCTGGGTTTTTTGCCATGCTGTAATCTAAGAAGACATCAATAAAATGCTGCTGAAACAGCTGTTGTGAATTTTCAACCCGGCTTGCATTCTTCTTTATACATACATACATGTGTGTATATATATATATATATATATATAGCTAGAAAGAGAGATGAAAATAAATAAGAAGAGCAGAGAGAGAGAGAAAGTGAAAGACAGACAGACAGACAAGCAACAGGTAGGCTGACAGACAGAGAATTATAAATATTTGTGGCCTGATATAATGTTAAGTTCGTAGTAAATATGATAACATTATTAGAATGGTCTGGAAGTTGTTTGAATTAACATATATTAGAGTTAAAGTTAAGACAGAAGGAGGGGGAGGAAGAGGAGAAGGATATGAAGAGGAGGAAACAACAGTGAGAGAGGGGAATGGAAGAGTAGCCTTGCGAAGAAAAAGAAGAAAATAGATGTAGAAGATGTAAGAAGGTAGAAAAAGAAAGAGAAATCAAGAAATAGAAACAAGAAAAAGTAAAGATATAAAAGAATAGAAATAAAAGAACTAGAAAAAAAAAAGAATGAAAATATGAAGAAAGTTTCAGACGAAGGAATCACAGCAAAAGCTCTGAATCTGAACAGCTGATGCTGTAAGGATGAGGGCTGGATGGAGGCTGAAGAGAACTCTAACCCTAAGCTGACCTTTGTGAGAAGAAAAATAAATTAGGTGGGAAAAGGATCTTACTTTTGACTTTTTGCTTGTCTCAGTTATTGGACTGTGGCCATGCTGGGGCACTACCTTGAAGGGTTTTGGTTGAACAAATCAACCCCAGTTACTTATTAATCTTTTTTTAAGCCTGGTACTTATTCTATCAGTCTCTCTTGCTGAACTGCTAAGTTACAGGGACATAAACAAACTATCACTGGTCGTCAAGCAATGGTAGAGGACAAAGACACACACAGATACATACACACACACACATATACATTTATATATATATATATATATGTCTGTATGTATGTATGTATGTATGTATGTATCTATCTATCTATCTATCTAT
>NC_069001.1:665635-667164 GCF_001194135.2 Octopus bimaculoides
TATATATATATATATATATATATATATATATATATGTTGAATGATGAAAATGAGTGCTCAACACTGCATTGGTAGATATAATTTCTTTATTTGTAAATTAAGGCTACCATTGGTTTCATGTTAAGAAAAGTAGGAAAATATCCTTGTGTCTTAACAATTTTTCAAGCTGGTCTCCGAAATCCACCTCACAAGGCTTTGGTCACCCAAGGGTACTTGGGTATTTAGCCAAGAGGCCACACAGTGGGACTGAACCTGGGACCATGTGAGTGGGAAACAAACTTCTTACCACACAGCCACGCCTGTACCTAATAATTACAGATACTAATTGAAGAATAAAATAGGTATCAGCTGAGTATCAGGGCTGATACAATCAACTTCCTTCTTCCATCAAAAACTGTGCCAAAATATGAAACCATAATAATAATAATAATAATAATAAAAGCACCATGGTTGACTTTGTCTTTCATCCTTTTAGAATCAATAAAATAAATACCAGTTACGTAGTAGGGTTGATGTAATCAACTTAGCACCTCCTCCAAAATTGCTGGCCTTGTGCCAAAATTTGAAACCATTATTATCATCATCATCATCATCATCATCATCATCATTATTATTACTAAGGCAGTGAGCTTGCAGCATCACCAATGCCACCACCACCACTCCCATCATCATCATCATTGTAGCTATCGTTTACTCCTTATTAAAATTCCTGTTCATTTAAAGCTGACAGATTTATTGCAAATGTTGGGGGTGGGTTGAGGGAGCCCATTGGTGAGGGTTTTGAGAAATTTGTTAGCAACAGGAACAAGACACTTTGCACGGGTGTGTGTCAACATGTGTACGCATCTGTGTGTGTGTGTGTATGCATGTATTTATGTGTGTATGCGTGCCTGTGTGTGTGTGTGTGCATGTATGTACAGGGCATTAGTTATGCATGTGTGTAAATGATATTCATAAGATGATTTCTCAACCGTGCCCCTCACTCTTTCTCTCCTGCCCCCTTCTCTCTTCCTTTCTCTTTCTCCTCTCTCTCCCCTTCTCTCTTTCTTTTTCTTCATATTTCCTCTTAAAGCCATTTCACAAATCACAAACTTTCTCTACCCCACCTTCCTCATCTCTCTCTCTTCCTTCCCCTCTCTTCTTCTCTCTCACTCTCTCCCTGCCTCAATTCTCCACCCCATGCCATGCACCCCCACTTAGTTCCACCACTCCTAACCCCACCCTCAAGCAAACCAGCCCCAGTCCAGTACCATCCCATCCCATTCTACCCCATTTCATCCCCCATAAACCAGCCAACAAGAATCTCGATGTCACCAAATCCCTGTGTTTTCTAAAAGATGTTCTCTCATAAAGACCCTTCCTTGGCATTCGGCAACAAATGCTTTCCCATCTGAAGCTTGCCTGACACAACATTGCACTGTGCATCATTCTTCGGTTTGTATTCTGCAGTGACATAGAATTCACACCAGACTACGGGATATGTACTAACACACACACACACTTAGATACATATGCAGATTGTATATATA
>NC_069001.1:667233-674240 GCF_001194135.2 Octopus bimaculoides
ATATATATATATATATATATATATATACACATACATATATACATGTTTATATGTGTGTGTATATGTATGCATATACACAAAAACAAATATGTACATATATATTCATACATACACACACATATGTATATACAGAGAGAGAGAGAGAGAGGAACAGAGGGATGTATATATCATGTATATATCCACATGCATATATACATGTATGTATATGTATATATAATAGATAGATGGATGAATGAATGGATGGACATATATCTATATACTTTATGCATATGATACATATCCATGTACTCACACCTACACACATGCATATATATATGTGTGTGTGTGTGTGTGTGAATACACATCCTCTTTTAATTTCATGTATTTATAACAATAACAATTTTGAGGAGTGGATATCCAGATGGTTTGTGTCTTGAACCGTGTTAAATTAAGATGCATTTTACTGCATGAGGTTATGCTTGTATTAAATTACACGGCATTGCCCTGCATTTTACTGCATTATATTAAGCTATGTTGCATTGCACTCCACCAACACCATATTATACACTTGCGTTGTGTTGTATCTAATATATATACATGAAATTGTTTACACAGCAATAATTCAACATCTTGATATCTTCTCTCCTTACATACTTCTTTCTTAACCCAGATAAAACTATTGATTCCCTCATTTTTTTTCCCATGATGCACCTCTGTTAAATTATGACCCCATTTTTCCTCCTGTTTTCTCAACATACTCCTGACCGAAATTGTGACCTATTTTTTTTTTGCATAACCCATCATGCTTTTCGACATGCTTGTGACCTATATTCTTTCCTTTTTAATATTTTTCTTTACTCTAATGCACTTCATTAAAATTATGATCCACTTTTTCTTTATATATTTTCCGATTTCGCTCTTGATTGAAAACTGCAATCCACCTTGTTATAATTTTTTTCCCATCATGCAATGGACTAAAATTATGACCCATCTTCTTTTTCCCCATCATGCATCACTCTAAAATTATGACCCTTCTTATTTTATTTTTTTTTTTTGGCCCGTCATGCACCTGAGAACAATTATGACTCATATTTTTCCCATCATGCTCTTGGCTGAAATTATAATCCATCTTATTTGTATTCTCTCCCATCATGTACTGGACTAAAATTCCAACTCATTTTATATACTGTGTCTATCCAAGAAAGTAAACTTTTTAAAAAACTAATTTACAGCTTCCTTACAACTTCACCCTTTAGCATTTAAACCACTCGTATGTGGCCCAAATACTCTACAAGTTTTATGTTCAAACTAACCAAATTCAGCTTCTCACACCTACCATAAAATATCATTCTAAAAAGATACTTTGACATCACTGAAATCTTGAAACAGCAAGATAATGCCTATTGGTGATGCTTGTTGACCCAAAGTGAAATCAGTTTGAATCAAATGGCATCATGCGTGACAGAATAATCTAAAGGCTACAGAGTGTCACTCAAACCTACGTTCTGCATAAGAGTCCCTTTATTGTTGAGACACTAATCTCAGCTCTATTCTTCTCTAGTTTTAGATAATGAATAGTTCTTGTAAATTTGTTCCAGTCTCTCTATCATTTGAAATTGGTAACCTTTCAGGGGTGGATTTTTAGTTTGGGAACAATGGGTTGGATGGCTGGGGAACAAAAGTCATTTTAAGCTTTGTCAAAAAAAATCATGGATAAAAAGTGACACATGGGCATATTTCCAAGCACTGGAGGTGGTTTGTGTTCCCACCAGTTTTTATCATGGAACAAGTCCAGGCTTTTGCAAATTACCCAGTGAATATATTGTGCAGCTCTGTCATACCTGTAGAGATACTCTGTAGGCAAAAGAAGATTGCACATGGAGACAACATGATCAATGGCTTCATTTTGTTGTTGACATATACAACATGTTGGACTACTGCCATTCTTTAATATGTTGGCCTGGTAGTTTCTTGTAGGTAGGCATTGATCTTGGGCTGCTATGATAAACCCTTCTGTTTCTGATTTTAAGCCAGAAGACAGTAACGATTATTATCATTATTATTATAATTAATACATATTTTTGTTTTTTTTATATAGTTGCAATTATGACACAACATTTGAAGGCAAAACAGCATCTTCAGTTTGTGTTAACAGTCAGTGGTCAACAGAAACCCCCAAATGTTATGGTAAATAAAAACTCTCTTTTTCCTTCTTTTCTCCTCCTTCATAACAAGCAGAGAAGGTAACTCATTAGCAGAGTCATTATGGCAGTGAATAGATTACTTTGTGGCAATTGTCACTGTTTTCAGTGCTCTGAGTTCAAATCTTGTTGAGATCAACTTTGCCTCTCATCTATTTGGAGTTGATAAATAAGATACCAGTTTGTTCTTCTCTTTCTCCCTGTCTTTCTTTCTGTCTGTTCATCTGTCTCTCTTTCTGGAAGTAATTGGCAACGATCAGTTCTGGTGAGATATGGGTAATGGCAGTCGGAAAACAATATAAAACGCAATGCTGAAGACCTGTCAGGCATCAAGACAGGACTCCTATTTCTCCATCAAAAAGTTGAGAAGCTAAAAACATGTCATGTATCAAGACAATACTCTTCCTGAATCCACGAATGAGGACCTGAAGACACACCATATGTCAACAAGGCATCCCCTCTCATTCCATCAAAGAGTTGAAGACCTCAAGCAAGGCCATGAGAAGAAGAGCTGTCCAGTATTCATACAAAACATCTCACGGTTTTCGTTTACATACCTTTCTATGTTCTTAGTTCAAATTCTGTCCTGATCTCCTGTGTGTGTTTCAGCCTCTTTGTGAGGTTGATAAAATAAGCATTGAAGGTTTATATAGACTCAGTTATGTACTAGAACAATGATGATGATGATGACAATACTGATGGTGATGGCAGTGATGATGATGATGATAGTGATGATGACAATAACAACAACAACGATGGTCGTAATGATGATGACAATAACAGTGATGATGATAACGAAGGTGATGCTGACAGTGAAAGTGAGAGTGATGATGATGATGATGATGGTAGCGATGACTATAATAAAAATGATGTTAACGGTGATGGTGATGGTGATGGTTACAGTGATGATTACTGCAGCGATGATGAGAATGACAATGTTGACAACGGTGACCATGATGACAATGATGGTGATGATGATAATGATGACTTTTCTTCTTTTCACAGCTAAATGCACCGTTCCAGATGTCCGAGGGCTTAACATTTTCCAGCAAGACTTCCTGAATTTAATCAGGTTAAAGCCGTATGACACCATAAAACACAAAGCCACTGTCAATTACCATTGTGTACCTGGTTATAGGCCGTCAGTGCCAAAGTTATTGTCGTGTTACAATGGAACTTGGACTAAGGATATAAAATGTACTGAAGGTAAGAATACACCGTTCACTTTGCTTGTCTGTTATCATGCTTTTTTCTTTTTCTTGCCTTTTTGGGGATTCGCAGAAAGAATCATTAGAAGAGTTAGTCAAAATGTCTTACATTATTTCATCTAGTCCTCCATGTTCTGAGTTTGAATCTTACCAAAACCAAATTTGACTTTTATCCTTTTGATTCCATAAAAATATAATATCAGTCAAAAACTGATTGGGCTTGATTTGGTAACATAACCCATCACCAAATTCCTCCTCCATCTCCTTGTCTCCATCATTTCTTCTGCTTCTTTTTTTTTTCTATTTCATCTTCTATTTCTTTAAATTACAAAGCACATTATATCTGTCAAACATTAAAAGACGAAAAATAGGCAATTCCTTCTAAGTGTATTTTGAGTATATTTAAAAGTGCAGTTTAGATTAAATGGCAGTGTTTCAAAAGAATTTTTTGAAATTCCTTGCTTACGTTGAATATATCTATGTTCTCAAATATGCTGACTGACACTGTGGAATTTCCATGGATCCCACATGTCGTCATCATTACTGCTGCCATTGTCATTGTTATTAAGGCAAGTTAGCAGAATTGTTAGCATGCCAGCCAAAATTCTTAGCAGCATTTCATCCATCTTTACATTCTGAGTTCAAATTCTGCTGAGGTTGACTTTTGCCTTTCCTCCCTTCAGGGTCAATAAAATGAGAACCAGTTGCATACAGGGGTGATGTCATCAATTATCTCCCTCCCCCAAATTTCAGGCCTTGTGCCTATTGTAGAAAGAATTATCATCATCATCATCATCATCATCATCATCATCATCATCATCATATTATTATTATTATTATTATTATTATTATTATTATTATTATTATTATTATTATTCATGCAATTTTACTTTTTAAATCTTACTTTTTATTAATTTTTTATTGTTTATCAGGGGAAGGAAGGGAAGAAGTGCCCCAGACCTGTAGCTTCCTAATTTTATTTTCAGGAACTTCTGTGTCTGGTGGAAGGGATACAGGAACAAGGATATTCTCAATCTAGAGACCTTGGCTGGATTCTTGTAATGGTTAAATTCTATTAAAGACATCCAAATGCTAGGTGGAGTGGGGTGGGGTGAGGGCTGTTGAACTGAGAAAAGAAGTCTGTTATCCAAACAATTTTAGAACACAAACACTGAGAGCAAAGGCCACAAGATCAAGGTTGACCTTGGTAGAATTTGAACCTTTACCCCAACCCATTAAAAAAAATTGTTATTGTTTCACCCTGAGTGACCATTATTTCTGAAATAGAGAAACAGAATGAATGACTAGAAGTAAGGAGCATATACTTAAAGTTAGTGCTTAATTAAATCTCAATGTTCATTATTTATGTACTAATGAGAGAGGAAGGAACCACTCTTGCCTTTCTGACGTCTTGAAATAAATAATTGAAAACATACTAATGCTCTTAAGGATACTAAACCATTTTGGGGTTTTCTTTCATATATATCCTCTCTCTCTCTCTCTCTCTCTCTCTCTATATATATATATATATATATATATATAAAATTTAGATTCAAGGTGAATATGGTACTTAAGTTTAAGCACCAGAATTAAATATGGTATTATCCATACAATTTCAAAATAAGGTGATTAGAATCAAGCAACAAAGACACCCAAAGTTAATGCAGTATGACCGTTTCATGTGACTCCATTTATTTAAGCAATGTGAACATTACATCAAATATAAAATGCCGACCACTCCAAGAGTGTAGTGGGTGCTTTTACATGCCACCGGTACGAGGGCCAGTCAGGCGGTACTGGCAACGCCCATGCTTGAATGGTGCTTTTTACATGCCACCAGCACAGAAGCCAGTCCAGCAGCACTGGCAATGACCTCACTCGAATGTTTTTTCACATGCCACCGGCACAAGTGCAAGCAGGGCTACGTTGGTAATGATCATGCTCAAATGGTGCTGTTTACGTGCCACCGGCACAGAAGCTAGACAGCTGCTCTGGCAATGATCATGCTCGGATGGTACAGTTAGCGCTCCACTGGCATGGGTACCAGTCATCGAATTTGGTTCAATTACGATTTCGATTTCACTGGCCCCAACACGTCTTTGCAAGCAGAGTTTAGTGTCCAATGAAGGAAAATTTGGCATGGGAGTCGTCGAATTTGGTTCGATTTCGATTTCACTTGCCTCAAGAAACATATACATACATACATATGTATATATATATATATATATATATATATATATATATATATATGTGTGTGTGTATCTATGTCTATCTATATATATATATATATCTATTTAGCTAGATAGATAGATGGATATAGATATAGATATAGCTTGACGCATTTCATACGTAATGCTTGCGTACTCCAAGATAAAACCGAGTGACCATATTCATAACAATGAGGTACTAACAAAATGCAACATATCAAGCATTGTTGTCATTGTGGTTTTGTGGTTTTGTGCCATGAAGCAAAGCAAGCCTTGCCGTCCACTCAAGCAAACTGAGTCCTCAACTCTCGTTCCATTTACCTAAATGTTTGCAAGGCACCAGCAGGCCTCAAGAGATGCATTCGTGTCCACAAAACATGATTAACGCATCATTTTACTGAACCCTCATTTGTTGTTCACGGCAAGAGAATCCATCACACACACACAAGTTTGTGTGTGTGAATCTGCTGAAAAACCCATAGAATTCCTCAGCATTGTCTTTGTGTCTCTTACAAATATACCTGCATACACACACACTCAAACACGCACATACATATATACACATACACTCTTACATATACACACACACATTTGCACAAGCATGCATATTCATATATACATTCATACTCACATACATGAATACACATAACACCATTCACACACACACACACACACACACACACACTCACAAGCAGATGTAAAGGCATGCTGTCATACACACATACACACAAGCATATACACATAATTACATGAAATAGAGTCTGTATTTGGGTGTGTTTGTATGTATTATGTGTGTGTGTGTGTGTATGTGTGTGTATCCAGACTTGCAGAAATGCACGTATGCATTGGCTCACTACACACACACACACACACACATGCAAACACTCACACACACACAAACTAATATCTAGATCATATGTAAAATTTTACAGTAGCCAGTCTCTCACTTAAAAACATACACACACACTTAAATATGAATACAGACACATATACAGATACTCTTCAATATACACATACATTTAAATATACACCCACGAATTACACATACTTAAACGTAAGCATAAACTTACAGGCACACATTTAAATATACACACATATGCATTTGAATATCGACACATTTAAATACACGCTCATTTATACACATACATATACACACTTAATATATATATGTACACAAATATTTAAATAAATATATATGCACATACATATACAAACTTAATATGCATAAACACAAACATATGTACTCATACACATGCACTTTTGTATACATACAGACACCCACACACACAAATACATTTAAATATACATATACACAAACATGTATGCGCACACACTTAACTATACACACACTCATATAAATAAACATATAGACACAGATATATATATATATATATATATATATATATATATAT
>NC_069001.1:674250-675974 GCF_001194135.2 Octopus bimaculoides
TATATATATATATATATATATATATATATATATATATATAGCTACCCACAATAAATTACAAGCACAAGCTTAAATATTTGTACCCACCCACAAAAATATACATACACAAAAATATACATACACTACACACACACACACACACACACACACATGTACACACATAAATATGCATACTCACACATATACTTTGAATATACATATATACACAAACATACATATACATGCACAGATATACATATACAAACATATATATATATATATACTCACATACACACACACACACACATAGATACACATATACATACACACACATAAATCTACATACACACATGCACATATATATATATATAAATACATATATACAAATCTACACACACACACACACATAAATCTACGTAAACACTCTCCAAGAATCTACAAAATCTGGGAATGTTTTGGTGCTGCCTCCTTCACCATTATTCCTCGACAATGCTAACAGTTCACACAAGAATTTCTTTGTTGATTGTTGTAAGTCTTTGAGACACTGAGCAAAATCAGAAACTGGGTGCCATCTAGTCACCCCCACTCCAACCTGGCTCCCTCACACACACACACACACATGACATGCCTACATGATTACTTGATGCCACTGTTGATGCTGTTGTTGTTGCTGTGAAGTGTGGTGGTGGTAGTGGTGGTGGTAGTGGTGGTGGTGGTAGCAATGGTAGTGGTGTTGGTGGTGATGGTGAAGTGACAGAAAATATTAAAGTGCTAAAGTTTCAAGCCTTACAAACTGATAATAGTAAATCCACCCACCCACATGTATGAATGTAGTATGTATGCATAGGTGCAGGCATGGCTGTGTGGTAAGAAGCTTGTCTCCTAACCACATGGTTCCAGGTTCAGTCCCACTGTGTGGCACCTTAGGCATGTGTCTTCTACTCTAGCCTCGGGCTGGTTAAAGCTATGTGAGTGGATTTGGTAGATGGAAACTGAAAGAAGCCTGTTGTGTGTGTGTGCGTGTGTGTATGTATGTATGTATATATTTATGTGTATGTGTCTTTGTTTCTATGTTTGTTCCCACACCATTGCTTGACAACCAATATTGGGGTGTTTACATCTCCAGAACTTAGCAGTTTGGCAAAAGATATTGATAGAATAAGTACAACGCTTACAAAAAATTAGTCCTGGGGTTCATTTCTTCGACTAAAAAACCTTTTGAGGTAGTGCTCCAGCATGGCCACAGTCAAATGACTGAAGCAAGTATTATATATATGTATGGGAGTATGTATGTAGTGGTTGATGTAAGAAGTTTGCCTCCTAATCACATGGTTCTGGGATCAGTCCCACTGCATGACATCTTGGGCAGCAAGTGTCTTCTACTATAGACTATGGCCAACCAAAGACTTAGGAGTGGATTTGGCAGACAGAAAGCGAAAGAAGCTTCTTGTGTGTGTGTGTGTGTGTGTATAAAGATATATATATATATATAAATATATATCAAACAATGATGATATATATATATATATATATATGCATATGCATATATAGGGAGAATTGACAAAAAAACAAGAGATGAAGGCAGATGGTGTAGAAAACAAACAGATGTATTAGTATAACACTCGGGAATTGAAAAAGTCCTTAATGTTTCAAGCCTATGTTCTTCCACAGAAAGGAACACAGAAAGAAACAAGGAGAAAAAAAATGTGTGTAGTGGTTAGCGATATGTATGTATATATACATAT
>NC_069001.1:677074-678681 GCF_001194135.2 Octopus bimaculoides
GTATAACGCTCAGGAATAGAAAAAGTCCTTAATGCTTCGAGCCTACGCTTTTCCACAGAAAGGAACACAGAAAGAAACAAGGAGAGAGAAAAAATGTGTGTAGTGGTTAGCGATATGTATGTATGTATACAACAAGCTTCATTCAGTTTCCATCTACCAAATCCACTCACAAGGCTTTGGTTGGCTTGAGGCTATAGTAGAAGACACTTGCCCAAGGTGCCACACAGTGGGACTGAACCTGGAGCCATATGCTTGGGAACCAAAATTCTTACCTTCCAACCACTCCTGTGCTTCTTCTTTGATTCCATTTTAACTTTGTTTCTTGTATTTTCTTTGCAGACAATTCCTCACTTTGCGAGGAGCCTCTGACCCCTGTCAATGGCCTTATGACACTCGAGACCACACCAGACGATCCTAACCGAATTGAACCAGGAACTCATGCTATATATTCTTGTAAACCTGGGTATTCTCTACATGGGAAAAAAAGAATAATATGTGGTGACAATGGCAGATGGGAAGGTGATACCCCCAGGTGTATGTTCTTCTACCCAGGTAACATTCTAGAATGCCTAGCAACAAATAGTTGTAGGTTTTAATTGAATGGGCCCCTAATTATTATTTATATTTTTTGGCAATCCCTATTTTTTTTTAAAAAAGAAAACAAGCATCATCATCCCCACCTCTCCTCTTCCCTGCCCCTGTTTGGTTTGTTTCTTTTATTTATTTTTTTAATCAATTTGTTGACTTGTTAATCCCAAGAATGAAAGTGAATTTACCAAAATTAAGCTTCTAACAAGTATTTCAGTGCTTTGTTAAGAAAAAACATGGTATGTTGTTAAAAGTCCAGACTAAACAGTTTACAAGTTTTTATATTTTATTTTTTGATATTTTATTTTTAGTTTGAGTTAAAAGCCTATCATGTTATTCTATCATTCTGTTATTCTTGTTTCAGTTGTTGAATTGTTGTGTGGCTATGCTGGAGCACTACCTACAGGGATATTTTAGGAGATTAAATTGACTGACTGAACCCCACCCCACCCCCATGACAGCTCTGTATTTATTTTTTTATCTTTAGATCACATACTTATGCAGTTGGTGTTTCCCCTTTTTGCAGAAATTCCCCCACCCCCACCAAGATGCAGGAATATAAATAAATCCACACCAGTTACCAATAGATGTGAGATAAACCCAGCACATACAAACGTACATATAAATGTGTGTGTGTGTGTGTGTGGATACACACACACACACATACATATATATATATATATATATATATATACACACACACACACATACACATACAATTATACACACACATATATCTAGATAACGGAAGATATCAACTACTTCTAGGTTTCTCCCTGGAATGTAGCAGATATATATGTATATATATGACAGGGTTCTTTCAGTTTCCATCAACCAAATCTACTCACAATGCTTTGGTTGCCCCAAGGCTGTAGTAGAAGCCACTTGTTCAAGGTACCATGCTGAGAAATTGAACATGGAACCATGCAGTTGGGAAGCAAGCTTCTTATCACACAAGCACACCTGCACCTATGTATGTATGTACATATATATATATATATATATATATATATATATAT
>NC_069001.1:679093-680202 GCF_001194135.2 Octopus bimaculoides
ATATATATATATATATATATATATATATATATATATATATAGTAGGATGATGAAAAAATTTGCTCAATGTGTGATGCAGTGAAATTCAAATATTAACCATGTTGTTGCAAAGCAAATTACTTATCTGCACAGCTATTTGTTTTTTTCACTCAGTGGCTATCAGTATATATAAACAACAGAGATCAATAAATAGTCCGCTGTTAGAAAGCAGGAGAGGGTTGATAACAAGAAGGGCAACCAATCAAAGGAAATTCTTGTCTCAATAAATTCTGTCTGATCCATGGAAGCCTGGAAAAGTGACTGTTAAAATGATGATGATGATGATGATGATAATGATGATGATGATAATGATGTTCAAGACCCCAATAATGAAGAGAAAAAAAAGAACAGCAATAACAACAGCAACCTGGTAATAATCAAGACCAGAACAGGAATTTAACCCAACCCCACCTCAAAAAAAAAGGGGAAAAAATGACAAAAACTACTGCCACCCTTCATGGAATGTATGTGTGTGTGTGTGTGTGTGTGTGTGTGTTTTATTTCTTCACGAAAATTATGGGTTTTAAGTGATGAAACTTACTGAAGCAAACAGAATTGATTTCAGAGTGTATGTAGTGTAAAAAATAATGATGAGGGTTTGATGGGTTAATCGTTTTTTATGATTAAATGTTAGCGTTAACACATGTGGAGTACTTTCTTCCAGATCTGCTGGTAGTTTCATTCATTTGTGGAAAAAAAATTAAGTAACTAAATCATTCATTAAGGGGGGAATGGAGGTAGTTGTGTCTTTTGCTTTCTTTGTGGGTGAGAGTAGTGGGAAGAGGCTTTCATTCTTTTTGTTTTGAGAAAATAATATATTACATAATGGGATAAGGAGAAGTCCTTTTCAAGGTATTAGGTGTATTGTTGGGACAATCTATTTTGCATGTTATATGTATGTGTATGAGTGAGTGTGAATATAAATATGGTGTGTAGAGGGGGAGAGTGAGCAAGTGAGAGAGAGAGAGATTTTTGGAAAATATAAAGTACTGAAACACTTTGTAAAATTGTAAAGTATTTATTAATATATGTATGCATGTATATATATATATATATATATGTATATATAT
>NC_069001.1:680258-681199 GCF_001194135.2 Octopus bimaculoides
ATATATATATATATATATATATATATATATATATATATATATACACACACACACATATATATATATATGCATCCATATATTAATATATACATGCTTATACATTCATATATATATGTATATATTCATTAGATTTTATTTTTGCATGTATAAATATGTGTAACATTTTGTAATTTCACTTTCATTCAATTAACGAGTCAACAATAATCAACATCCTCTGCCTTTCCCTTTCCATGCCATGCCCACCCTGTATGATGCCAAACTTTGATTCTGTGATATTAGTACCATTTAATCCATTTGCAATGAATTAACCCCTTCCCCACTCCTGCATCATCCAGAATACCACCATCACCACCACCACCATCTCCCTCCCTGAAAATTCTTAGTCTTTTATTTTCTTTCTTTGTTTCCATATTTGGCGATCCTCTTCCCCTTCGTTAATTAAATATTGTTATGAAATTCCTGTATTGTTTTTCCCTTATATTTTTTGCTGGACATTCTACCCCCACCTCCTCTCTTCATTCAAACACATTTTACATAGATTTTTATTTTTAATCCTGCATTTTGTTTATAAAAACACAACCTGTATTTCTTATTTGAAAATATGTATATATATGTGCCATATACATAAATATATAAATATATGTATACATATATATGTATGTGGATATATGTATGTGGATATATATAGGGGGAGAATTCACAAAAAAACAACAGACGAAGAAAGGTGGTGTAGAAAATAAACAGAATTAGTATAACACTCGGGAATTGAAAAAGTCCTTAATGTTTCAAGCCAACGCACTTCCACAAAAAGGAACATAGAAAGAAACAAGCAGAGAAAAAAAATGTGTGTAGTGATTAGTGATATATATGTATATATACACACACATATGTATATATATATATATATATATATATATATATATATATATATATATATATAT
>NC_069001.1:682660-683402 GCF_001194135.2 Octopus bimaculoides
TATATATATATATATATATATATATATAGGGGGAGAATTCACAAAAGAAACAGAAGACAAAGACAGGTGGTGTAGAAAGCAAACAGATGTATTAGTATGACGCTCGGGAATTGAAAAAGTCCTTAACGTTTCGAGCCTACGCTCTTCCACAGAAAGGAACACAGAAAGAAACAAGGAGATCCACATATATATATATATACACACACACACACACACACACACACATACATATGGCATTATATAGATAGATAGATATATAATCGTATTAATAAAATCTAGAAAAATATATGTATTTTTAAAACATACACAGTTTTCTGTTTTTATATGTAATTACTCTACAATAAGTATTTCCCAGTATTTAACAATATTCTTCAGTACTTTCAACTCTCGTATGAAATATAGGATAAAATGGTTAAAAATCCTTCCGGAATCGTTTAGACTCATTGGACCAGTTTCTTGCTTTCCATGGTGCATATATTCACCACTTGGATGGGATGCCAGTCCCTCACAAGAATTACTCCCTTTTGCCAGCTGAATGTTTTGCTAAGAACACAATCAAAACCACATTCTTACAATCATGAGTCCAGCACTCTAACCACTAAGCCACAGCACTTCCACATGAAATATAACATGAAGAAAAATATACTTTGGAATACTGAAATCTACAAACATGCTTCATGAGGGCACAACTTGAATTATATATATATATATATATATATATATATATAATAAACACATATAA
>NC_069001.1:683770-689666 GCF_001194135.2 Octopus bimaculoides
ATATATATATAATACAAATACATATATATACATTTATATATATATATTCACACAAAACCTTTCCTCCATCTGGTATCCTTTCCTATCTGCATTGTTTATCCCATCACTGAGACTTTCAACCATGATCTGTAATGTTTTCCTTGAATGAAACCTTGAATGCTATCCATACTTTCTGTCTTTCTTTCTTTCTTTTTTGTTTGTTTATTTGTTCTGTACACCCTTCCTATATTATAATAATAAAATACCATACTGTATAATAATAATAATAATAATATCAAATGAATTTATTCAGATTATATTTCAGGAACTGGTTATGAAAGAAGTTTTTCCAGACGAAAAATGGTTGACATGTTTATACATATATATATATAAAAAAAAACAAAAATTTTTAATGCGTTTTCATGTTGCCATACAGTACTTTTAAAAAAATTATATAATAATTTATGAAGATTGATGTAATAATTCAGAAAGGTACATACATAATGAGGGGAGTGCAATGAGACGTCTGATAAAATGTGGATTGACTTTGTGTTACTTTATTACATATCACATCGCATTCTTCTTAATGTATAATAATAATAATAATAATAACGATAATGATATTAAGGATGAAAATGATTAATGGCTATGCTATTACATTAATTAATGATACTGTAAATTAATTGATATTCTTACAATTGTATATAGCAGACAAATTCTGGGATTGGTTGCGTCTTTGCTTTTTCTTCTTTCACAGACTCACAGACAAGTGAGAGAAAGGAAGAGAGAGAGGGGGGAGGTGTCTGTAAGAAAGAGAGACTAAGAAAATAGAAGTAGATATGGAATTCTGCTATCATTTTTATGTTTTATTGTTTTTTTAATTTTCTTTTCTTTTCTTTTCATTATTAACTCATTTGCATATCTGTACACGTGTGTGTGTGTGTGTTTGGTTTCTTTTTCCATTGTGATATTTGAATTTGAATATAAAAGATCTGAGATGATATTTGAAGATTAGTCATTGATATGTATATACTGCTCTTTTATGCTTTAATTATTATCATAGAGTGTATATGTGTATTTGCATGTATATTATAAATAAATATACAAATGTGTGTGTGTACGTACTTTTTAATAGAATTTTTGTTACATTTAAGGTACCTAAGGTTTTCTGCTAATGGGACTCAGCACTTTTTTCAGTCAGAGTTAAAAATACAAGTGACACATCACCGTGAAAGCAGACAAGCATGTTAGCTTTAATGGCAAAGTGTCATTCGTATACTTTAGATCCCTGCTGAAATCTATCAACAGGAAAATTTACGTACCAAGGACATAACAAAATATATATTAAAAGACAAATTGTCTATCCATCTCTCCTGTATTGAGTACTCACTTTTTCATTTCATTACTATTGTGTGTGTGTGTGTGTGTGTGTGTGTGTGTGTGTGTGTAAATATAAATGTGTATATTTTAATGGGAGTTAACTCTCCCTCATTAAAAAGAAAGCAGAGTTCCTTTGATAAAGAATTACCATTTTCATGAAGTGTTCTTCTTCTTTATTCAATTCTGTTATTTCTTAGTATATCCTATTGAGAGAGATACATACATGCAGATGTTCTCAATGTGTGTGTTTGTGTGTTTGTGTGTACATATATATATAAATGTATGTATGCATTAGCTGGTAAGACCCCATCAGATAGAGATACTACTTTGTCAGCATATACTTAACAGTAACTCAACAACTCCCTTAGAAACATGTATATGTGTATGTGTGTGTTTGTATGTATATGTGTATGTGTGCGTGTGTGTATGTATGTGCATGTATTTGTCTGCGTATATGTGTATATATCTATATATACATTTTTAGTTATGTTAATAAGTAGCTATTTGTATATTTATGAAGGTATGTATCTTTTGTTTCTCTTACTATTTTTTGTTTAGCAACTAATTAAAAGCTTGATTACTAATGAGGTGACAAGATCTGTTCTACCTTGAGCCAAGAAAGCTCCCAGCATTTATGTGTGTTTGTATGGATGTATGTATGCATGTATTATGTATGTATGTATGTATTATGTATGTATATGGTAGGTACATATTTATGTATGAATATACATGTATGTATGTAGATGTATATGTGCTAAGTGTGTGTAAGTGCTTCCACTGTAAAATTCTCTTGAAGATCTCTGAAATATTTTGCAGATTTTCATTGTACCATTAACTGGTAGAATTTGTATGGTTTTAGTTAGTCTTTGCTGAGTATTTTTTTTTTTTTTTTCCTCTGAAGAACAGTGTTTCCAGAGATTTCTGTGAGCTTAACATAAATACTACCTCTATAGCTCCTCCACAACACAACACATCTGTCTCTACTGCTCCCATCATACATTCACCTCCCATCACCCCATATTCCCTCTCAAGCAATATGGCTCTTTAGTCTTGCAAGCTACAAGGAAACCTCAGTAGTGCTGATGCTATGAAAGAATCACCCAGTGACTCCTCTCTGAAAAGTGTTTGACATCAGGAGGGGCATCCAGCTGTAGAAACCAACAACTTTACAGAGGTCCCCATACAGTTTGCAAGACTACAGAATCATCTTGCCTCAGAGGAAGTGTAGAAGTTAAATGGATCACTTTATGCAAGGCGTTTTGAGTGTGATTTTATAGCTAGAATGGCTCGTTTGTGATGTATTAGGTTCGGTTTTAACACCATCCCAGACCAAACCACTTGCAAGACAACAAATACAACTTTTTTTTTTTTAATTCCATAATTAATAGAAAATCAGTATAATCCTTTATCATTCCCAACATAGTGGAGCATTTTAAATGCCTTTGCCTTATTCATTACCAAGAGAGCTCCACTTTTCCAGGCTACATCTTAACCAATCTTCAATGTTGACCCACCCAAAACAGTTCTTGGTTCCATTATATAAAACTTGTCATTGTAAAATATTCACATCTGTACAAGAACATCCATCCATCTACCCACACACCCACTATTCCTGGAAGGGCTATGGTGGGAGACAGTCCTCAAGCACCCCTCCTCCATAGTGTCCTATCAGAAGCAACCCTCATTACACTTTCTGGCTGGATTCCTTAGTGTGACCAACTGAGACAATGGATATATAATTCAACCATCTCAACCTTGGTCCACCCCTAGATGTCCTACCAGTTGGTTCAGCTTAAAGAATCTATCTTGCGATTCTTTCCTGCTACACTCATTCCAATCGTGTCCATAGTACTGGAACTGTGACCTCTCAATACAAAGTATAAAAACAACCTTTTCTTTAAGCGATGTTCCAAATGTTCATAGTGAAAAACTTGTTTTACTAAACCTCTTGAATTTCTTCATTTCAAAATTAATTAAAGCATTTAAGTCGTGTATTTCATTAAAATATGGTTGTAAAATGGTAAAAAGATAAATATAATATATACTACCTTCCTACATACACACTGAAACTGCACAACATATGTTGTTCTATTTTATTATTATTTATTGCCTAAAGAACTCCACCCTACTTTTCAAGGACTCTACAGCTTAAACATTTGGTAACCTATCCAAAAATATTAGTAATTATAGGTCCAAATATACAACCAAAATCAGGAAACAGTATATGTGTCTTTGTAACTGTTTCTATGTAATTATGTATGTATTTATGTGTGCCTGGGGAATCCAAGGAAAAACAAACAAAAAAAAACAAACAAAAAATAAGCCCAATTTTTAATTGCTTTTTTAAGTGTGTGAGTGTGTGTGTGTGTGTGTGTGTGTATGTGTGTGTGTGTGTGTGTGTGTGAGTGAGTGTATATGTAAGCAACTGGTTCGGAAATATTATTTTACTGTTGTTTCTTCCAGATGCAAAAAAGTGTACGGACCCAGGTACACCAGAAAATGGTCACCGAGAAATATCAGATTCTTCATTTGGTTTGAATACAGTTGTTACATTTTACTGCAATCCAGGATATACTTTATATGGAAGGGAAAAGATAACTTGTTCGTCTAATTTTATGTGGTTGTACCCCAAACCTAAATGTATCCGCTTTGCCATGGGATAGGGGTCACTTGTGTTTTTGTTTTCTGTTTTTCTTTTGTTTTTTACTCTCTGAATCTTTCTTTTCTTTAAAATGAGAAGTAATATTTTGTAAGATTTCTTTTTAAAGTTTATGTTATGTAATGAAAATAAAATGGAAATTATAAATATATAAATTTATATATATATGCATATAAATATATATATATATATATATATATATATATATATATATATATATATATATATATATATATATATATATATCCTGGAGATACATTGAATGTTTATACTCTTAATGATAATAAAACAAGTTTAATTTTAATATTAATATTAATGAGTTCTTATTTATACCAAAGACACTAGTTTATATCAGAGATTAATGTGGTTGGTTGATGTTTTGATGTTGATGTCTTTCTGTGTTATATTTAAGAGATGAGGAATTATGAACATTATTTACCTTCGACAGATATTTGTCCTCATATTGTTTGTTGTTAACACAGCATTTCAGCTGATATACCCTCCAGCCTTCTTCAGGTGTCATGCGGAAATTTTGAACCTGGGTTCTCATTCCTAAGATATTTTTTGATGATATTATTATTATTATTGTTCAGGTCACTGCTTGGAATCGAACTCAGAATCTTGGGGTTAGTAGCCCGCGCTCTTAACCACTACGCCATATGCCCATGGGCATATGGCAAAGTGGTTTGATTCCAGGCAGTGACCTGAACAGCAGCAGCAGTAACAACAACAACACGAAAAATATAAAAATATTGGAATGGATGTAAAACAATGTGGAGGAAACGAATATGAAAAAAATGCGCAAAGCAACGGGATGGTGGGGAGAGGAGTTCGGAAAATTCACAAGATCCGAGTTTTTCCCTCATAACTTTTAGGAAAATGGGGGGGGGGGGGGTTAATGAAATTTTATATAAACGGCATACATTACGATTATAAAGTAATTTGTGGGGAAAATCTTGAGGTGGGGAAAGGACTTCTGGAAAATTCGAAAGATCCCAATCTTTCTTCGTTATATTCCGAAATCACATTCAACTTTCTACAGATTCCCTAGCATAGTACTACTACTACTACTACTACTACTACTACTACTACTACTACTACACTACGTAGTGTTTATTTCTACCCACTTTCAATCATTTTTGGTGTTTTGCCTTCAATTTTATTTCATTTTCAATTATTTTTACGCTTTTTTTTCCTTCGTCGTTATTCTCATTCACTCGTTATTACTTTCTCTCTCTCTCTCTCTCCCTCTTTCTATCTATCAATCTATATATTATATATACATATATATACACACATATATATACATATATATGTATACACATACATATATACACACATATATACACACACAAATACATAGTTACGAGGGAAAAACTTGGATCTCCTAAATTTTCCGAAGTCCTCTCCACACCCTTTGGAAAAGATTTTTCCCACAAATTACTTTATAATCTTAATATACGCCGTTTGAAAAGTATTTCTATAAAATTTCATTAAAAAAAATACCCATTTTCCTAAAAGTTATGAGGGAAGAACTTGGATCTTGTGAATTTTCCGAAGTCCTCTCCCCACCTTCCCGTTGCTTTGCGCATTTTAATTTTAATTTTTTATTTTTTTCATATTCGTTTCCTCCACATTGTTTTACATCGATTGCAGTAATTTTGGGGGGGTGATTTTAATTTCCTAGTCAAGATGTAAGCATTGGCCGCCATGGTTCATTTTTCTTTTGAGGATGGCGTCTTCAAGCCATGAAAACAGTTTTCTAACAAACACCAGTCGCTTTGGAGGCACGTTTGATATTGAGTTTCCAAGGAATTTCACACAAGTGATGACAGACGTAAACTATAACAATAACCAACAATAACAACAACAACAACA
>NC_069001.1:689877-691321 GCF_001194135.2 Octopus bimaculoides
GAAACAATTTGCAAGAATGAATGTGGTAACTTGTTGGACAACTTTTTCATGAAAAATATTATACAAGACACACTTTTGAAAGCAAAAAAAGCAAACTTACGCGGAGTCGAAGCGAGTGTCGTCTGCATAAGAGAGACAGACAGCCAGGCAGACAGACAGATAGAGAACCAGACAGACAGACAGGCAGACAGATAGATAGAGAGAGACAGCCAGGCAGACAGACAGGCAGACAGATAGATAGAGAGAGACAGACAGGCAGCCAGCCAGACAGACAGACAGATATACGAGCATTATATATATATAGAGAGAGATAGATAGATAGATAGGTAGTATTAGGGAATCCTATATATTTATATATATTTTATACTGTGAAACTTAATTTAATTTTAATTTTTAATAAATTGATTTTAATTGAGTTTTTACCTGTAATTTTGGATTTTATCCCTAATGAATAAAATAAACAAAAGTATTTCTGTAAACAACATGATTTTAATGGTTTACAAAACATTATTTTACGATCTTATACCATATTATTAAAACAATCATTTTACAAAGCAGTACGTTATTGTCTTTTGTATGCTATATTATCAAAAGGTTTTATTATGTTCACAAAATAATATTTACAAAATGAAATAGCGAGGAGTCTTTTATTCTGCAAATATATTGTCCCACATTATTTGGTGTGAAATGAGAGATATGCAGACGGATACCAGTGACATTGGAAGCAATACTTTCTGGGATACTTTCAGGTGTCGGAATGCTGTCATTTGGTGGCACCCATTCTAAGTCTTTTGTTTCGTACAGGTTGTGCGAACAGCCAAGTTGCAGTCGGTCTCCTGCGTTGATCACAACACTTCCATTTGCAGTAACTACATATCTTGTTCTCTCATCACTCCATGTTGTTGTAATGTTGATGTAGATTCTTGGTGGCGCTGATTCTGGTAAATAAAGAAATTATCTTGGTGATTGATTGATTGATTGATTAATTGATTGTTGTTGTTGTTGTTGGTGGTGGTGGTGGTGGTGGTGGTGGTGGTGTAGGTGGTGATGGCGATGGTAATGGCGGTGGTTTAACCCCCAGGCTTAATCTCATCCAGCAAGCCTACTACCATCAAAGATGTTGCATCTACAACTCTCCCAAAATTTTGTATATTTATAACTACAATGTCCAGTGTAATTTCATTTCTGAAGAAGAAACAAAATGCTAAAGCCATCAACACACCAGAGCCAGAGAGCATCCATACTTTGGAAGATAAAGAATACTGGAGCAACATTCCAATTTAAACAGGAACCTGATGTAAACGCAACAGACCAGATATGTTTGTATGGCACAGTGAGCAAAAGCTGCCTGGCAGACGTGAATGTCTCTTTAACAACCAGGGAAAAGGAAACCATTTGTAGAGAACTCATGAGAAACCTACAGCCATTATATATATATATATAT
>NC_069001.1:691438-693938 GCF_001194135.2 Octopus bimaculoides
TATAACAATACATAAAAACGGGCTAGAGTTGAAGTGCTCAGCATGAGCTAGAATTCAAATTATAGTAAGAATGGATACATAAGGGTAGAAGACCACAGGAACAATACCGTATATCCAACGCAAGATTTAATATACGTGTGTGTGTGTGTGTGTGTGTGTGTGTGTGTGTGTGTTCAATTCATTCTAGAATCCATAAATATATGGTTTTAAGTCTCTAAAATGTCCTAAAGGTAAGGTAAAATAAAGTATACAGGCATATACAATGATATAAACTTCAGAGATATCATGAATGTTTAAAATATTTATTTAAAAATATCTATAAACGTGCATAGTTTCCAAGTTGTATAAAAATATTTGACAATTTAAGAAAATACATTACGATATATAAACGTACAGTATGATTTAACATATAGTGGGTAAATATATACGATATGATATCATATTATAAATTTATATGTTTTATATTAAAAACGTGTACATTAGAAAGACTTCCATGGGGCCTTCAAAAAGTGACCGAAGCACAACAGGTGCATTGAAGTCAAGGGGTCCTACTTTGAAAGATATTAGAGTTTTGGACTTGTTTGAAATTAATAAATGTCTCTCTTGGAAAAGTCTCAAAACTTCTGGGATGCATCTTCCACATTGAAACACACACACACACACACACATGCATGTACTTGTGTACTAAAGTGACATGATACATACCCACTACATGAGCGCAAGTTTATCTACATGCACATACACACATACATACATATGCATATGCACACACACACATACATGCACGTACATACACACACGTGCACGCATGCACATACATACACACACACACACATACACACACACATACAGACACACATACATCAGAACAATGAAACATCAAAATACTAGAGAAAAGAGTGAAAGACAAAACTCAGTTTCTATCCTTCTTTCAGTCATTTTATATTCTCCCCTCTTCCATTGAAAATAAAGGAGACGTCAGAGAAGGAGCGAGGGTGTGTACTAACAGGGAATGAGGGGACACAGGGGCCAAAAGGGGTGAATTTCATTCAATCCCCAATGTTTTCATTGATAATATTTACATTCAATGTATTTGGTATGTTTTCGTGTTTTTCTACATATTATTATTATTATTATTATTATTATTATTATTATTATTAGTTTTCGTTGTTGTTTGTTTTATTTTATTTTGTTTTTTTTTCTTTTTATTACAACGTTCTGTGAATTTATGCCACCACTGTGAACAACAACAAGAACGACAGCACTGTTGGCTACAACAATATCAAATACTACAGCAACTGCCAAAACAACATACCTACATGTGCTGGCATTTACAAGTATATATATACATATATATACAAACACTATATTCATTTGTAAAAACACATAGCTGTATGTATACATACATACAGTCATATACATACATACATACATACATACATACATACATACATACATACATACATACATATTATACAAATAATATATGTATATATATATATATATATATATATATATATATATATATATATATATATATATATATACATATATTATTTGTTTCAATCATTTGACTGTAGCCATGCAGGACTACTGCCTTGAAGAATTTTACTGAAACAAATCAACCCCAGTCTATTAAGCTGATGTGGCAAGGTTTCTACAGCTGGATACCATTCTTAACGCCAACCACTCCAAGAGTGTAGTGGGTACTTTTTACATGCCACCAGCAGGCCTGGTATCGATCACATTTGGATAGTGCTTTTTGCATGCAACCAGCATGAGGGGCAGTCAGTGGGTACTGGCATCGGCCATGTTCAGTTGATGCTTTTTGCTTGCTGCTGACACAGGAGTCAGTCAGAGGCACTGGCCACAGCTACGATATTGGTTTTACTGGACTCAACAGGTCATCATTCACCAAATGTCACATAATAAGAGAAGGTTTAGTGAAAGTGTAGCAAAGTCAACAGTGGTGCCCCAGCACGGCTGCAACTCTTGTGCTGAAACTAGTAAAGAAAGAAATTTATGTACACACACACACACACACACACACATCCATAAATATATGCACAAGTTCAAACATAAATTATGCAGATTTCTAAAAAGATTTCCATAGTTTAACTTGTTTAACAAAGTGTTAAACATTTTTACATTGTTTTTATTGGTTTTTGGAGTAAGTTTTCTTCTTTTTTACTAAATTTAGCTCATTTTTTTCCCTTTTTTTGTTGTTGTTAGTTTTGATATTTTTTATCAAGACCCCTTCTTCCCCATCCCACAGCCACCAAAAACAAAAATGCAAATAAGCCATATTTATTTGTTTTGGAGTGGATTTTTATGGGGTGGGGGTGGGGCAGGGGAGTTTCTCTTGAAATCCTTTTCTATTTTAACCTGACATAAATATTTCAAGTATTTTGTTTTGCTTTTTCATTGTAACCCCTCCCCTATCTCTCACACACATACACACAAACACACACACAGACACACACACACACAGAAGCACACA
>NC_069001.1:698938-712607 GCF_001194135.2 Octopus bimaculoides
TACAGACATTGTATAAAATGCCTCTTTATAGGAAGTTCATAAAATATGTAATAAAATAAATTAATAAACATGAATAAAATAACACATTTTAAATAATTTGTTTTTTAATTTTGTGAAAATATAAAAAATATATCAGAATTTATAGAAATATATAAGGAGATATAAAAATATAGAGCTATACATAGAAATAAATATTCATGCTAATTAGGAAGAAAAATTAGATGAAGAAGAACAAAGACACTTAGTTATTATTAATATAATTGTTAATGTTGTTATTTTTATTATTATTATCATTTGTTAATTTCTCATGAAAATTGTTATTAGCATTATATTGTCAAGTCAAGTGAGATCACAGTTGTGGCTGATGCTAGTATTTCATAACTGCCATGTAAAGAGCACCTATACACATACATATACATATATACGCATGCATGCATGCAACCCATAACACACATGACACCCCCCCCCCTCATTGCCTCACCCCACATGTCACACACCCACCCACACATCCACATCTCGAACTAATGGCAATCATAATTCTATCTCATTATCTACAGAGAATTATTCAAAAAATGAAAATGCACCACTACCACCACCACAACAACAACAACAATAATAGGGCTTTTTGTGCTTGACAGTCCATAACACCATGCCCTCCCACTTAGAATCCTCAAGATTCTGAAACCTCCTCCTTCATTTTTATTTACTTAGCAATATTTTTGTTTCTATATTTATTTATTTATTTAAACTCCTTCTTGCTTTAAAAATAGAAACAAGTTATTCTAATACAACATGTATGTGTTTGTTTATTTATTTATGCATTATTGTTGTTTGCTTTTATATATTTTTGTTTACGAGGATGGTTTTTTTTTGTAATGTTTCTTTAATCCATGGACAAGAGGTAGTGTTTAAACTCTAAGATAGAAGCTGATTGCGTGTGTGTGTGTGTGTGTGTGTGTGTGTGTGTGTTAAATTGGAGTGATAATCTACATAACCTGTATATATGTGTATGTATACACACACACATAAATACATATATTCATGTGTATGTATCCATATGCACACATAAGTATACATGGATATGTATATATATATATATGTATATATACACACAATGTATATTATATGTATAATATACGTGTATATATATAAATATATACATACATACGTACATATCCATATACTTATATATCTATCACTCTCTCTCTCTTGCCCTTCTCTCGTTTCCCTTCTCTTTCTCTCTCTCTCTATATATATACATACAAATGCATATATATATATATATATATATATATATATATATAATACATATACATATGTGTGTGTGTGTGTGTGTGTGTGTGTATGCATGTATACATCCACACACACGCACACACACACAGAGGCACAATTGAACTACAGCACACACACACACACACACACACTGACATACCAGGCAGCCCATCAAAGTCAGCAATGCCTGTAATACAAATAAGAAACTGTTTCTGCCGTCAAAGTCTCTAAGTGATGCATGACAGCTTCATTAACAAGAGAGGAGACAAGGGCACAACCATCACCACCATCACCACCATCATTGCCACCACCATTACCATCATCATCGTCATTGTCGTCGTCATCACTGCCATCAACACCATAATCATCATCACCACAATCATTAACCCCCACTACCACTGCTGCCACCACCACCACCACCACCATCATCATCATCACCACTACCACTACTACTACTACCACCACCACCACCACGGCCATCGTCATGACCACCACCACCTTCCCATCATCCTCTTCATCACCATCACCCCCATCATTATCATCATTGTTGTTGTCATTACCATCATCATCATCATCATTATCATCAACGTCTACAATAACTGCAACAGCTATAACAACAACAACAGCAACAGCTCTAGAATGGTAACACTGGCACCGACATGAACTAACCATCAAAACAGGAACGCACTGGCAGCACCCATTTACCGTAGTGACAAAGCACTACTGTGGGTATGAGATGGGGCTTGTCACATATCACATGGATGTAGGTACCACTTGGAATGGTGAAGTTTACCACTGGCTCATCGTTCAGGAATCTGTAGCTTGTCTCTTTGAATTCTGGCAGTACACAAGATCCTGCAAAATATTTCAAGACACAGGATAACAAACATGATATATATATGCACACACACACACACACACACACACACACACATTGGATCATCCCATAAATAATGCAGTTTTTTTATACTTCGTTTTTATTTTTCAAAATTAAGATAAACAAAGTTCTTTTTTAATCTAAAATATTCTCTCCTTCATTTTCTACAATGTTCTTCCCTCTATCTGGTAGACTTGCATAACCCCTCTCCCAAAATTCACTTGTTCATGACAAAAAAATACTCCTCCAGTACTGTTCTGACCTTGTTTGTGGAATTCATACTTTTCCCATTCAAATGATTTTAAAGACTGCAGAATAAGTGATAATAAGATGGGGTAATGTCCGGTGAATATGGTGGGTGGGGCATCGTTTCCCATTCAAACTGCTCCAGCCTTTATAATAGACAAAGTTCTCCACTTGTCTCATTGGTGTTCCTCTAACTTGCAGAGTGCACTGGGAGGAATTTCTTGAGAAAACCAATGTCTCAAAATTCTCAACATTAAACAAACATTCCAAATATGATCCAATAGGCATCCTGCTGTACAACAATGCCTTAATAACATACTCATTTAACACATGAAGACATGGGAAAACAGATGTAAAATACATGATTAACTATATAAAAATTATACTCTGTGGCACTAATATTTCTTCCCTATAGAATCACTTGGTCTATTTATTTGATAAATAAATGTTAACCTACTTGGTTTGCATTCCAAAAGGCTTGGTATCCACTTCCCATATTGGCAAACTGACCGGATGTTATTGTTTAAAGGAATGGTTGTCTGTGGATTGCAGTGTAATTCCACTGTACTTGAGTGCAGCATTAGTCTCGAGGTTGACCCAATTAAGGTCAAAGGTGAAGAAACACTGTCATTTTTTAACTGTAGACATGAAACTGCAATGAAAACATAAAAGTGATAATTATTCTTTTCTAATTTTCGACAAGGGACTAACAAATCTGAGAGGGGAGGGGTTAATTCATTACATTGTGTATATGACTGGTATTTATTTTGTTGATCCCTGAAAGGATGAAAGGTAAAGTCAACTTCACTGGAATTTGAACTCAGAATGCTAAACATCAGAAGAAACGTCACTAAGAATTTAGTCTGACACACTAACGATTCTGCTAGCTTCCTGCCTTAAGAATAATAATAATAATAATAATAATAATAATAATAATAATAATAATCCTTTCTACTATAGGCACAAGGCCGGAAATTTTGGGGAAGGGGACGAGTCAACCCCAGTGTTCAACTGGTACCTATTTCATTGACCGCGTAAGGATGATTGCCAAAGCTGACCTCAGCAGAACTTGAACTCAGAACATAGCGAAGGGTGAAATACCGCTAAGTATTTTGCCCAGCATGCTAACGATTCTGCCAGCTTGCTGCCCTCATAATAATGATTATCCTTATTACAATAATCCATTCTAAGGCAGGGAGCTGGCAGAATCGTTAGCACACCAAGCAAAATGCTTGGCAGTATTTCACCCATCACTATGTTCTGAGTTCAAATTCCGCTGAGGTCAACTTTGCCTTTCATCCTTTCAGGGTCGATAAATTAAGTACATACATTGATAAATTAACTCAGAACATAATGATGGATGAAATACCACTAAGCATTTTTTCCAACAGAAGAATATCTAAAGTTTCAATATTTTTAGAAATGAAAAAAACGATTTTGAAAAAAATTATTGAAGTGTAATTGTGAAAGGAAAGAAATATGATTAAAAAACTAAAAGTGAAGTCTTACATGGTTGACATTCCAGGTCAGTCACAGTCCATTTCCCATTGAGACACGTCGAGGTTGTAACACCATTTTTAGATTTATATTTGCTGGGGTCACAGACTAGTTTTACAACAGTCCCATGTGGGTGTAGCTGGTCTTGGTACAAAGAGACAGATCCAATCTCTTGTCTCTTTCTGTGGTGAGTGTTTAAAACCAGGGGAGAAGTGGTGCTGTTTGTCAGAGGAATGCAGAAATCTGGAAATGAAGAAGAAGAAAGCCAAAAGTATATGTGAAGAAGATTTTGGAATAAGTTTGGTTGCCATAAAAAGTGGAGACTCTAACACTTTGGCCTTGCCCTTAAACATCCTGTCACCCATCTCTCTCTCTCTCTCTCTCTATCTCTCTCTCTCTCTCTGCCTTTTCTACACACACTGCAATGCTCTCTGCTCTTCAGAGCTGGCTGCTCTTGTGCCATCCTCACCCTGCTACAACCAACCCACTTCTCTCCCTGCTTCTCATTGCCTGTCATGCACACAAACAGCTTTCTCCGCCTCAGGGTCCAGTACTAACCTTTATGTCTAATCCTTCTTCCATAGAATGTCACCCCACCCCTGGTACTACCTCCCTCCTCATATCTTTTCTTTAGATGTTGACCTACAATACGTGAAGCAGAACTGCCATTGTCAATAAGACACAGTTGGTATTAAATAATACTTTATTATAATTAATTTAATTATAACACACACACACACACACACACACACACACACACACACACACACACACACACACACACACATGCATGCACATCCAATGACAATTTCAAAGAAAATATCACCAATTTGCAACATAAGAATTAACAGAACAATCACGAAAGAGACGGATGTATAGTTTCCTATATTTGGAACCATCAAAGGAGAAAAGCATCAAAGGAATTGAGTCAAAGATTGGACAAAGATGTCCATAAATTAGCATTACAATTAGAAGCAATAAATTGTGAAAGTTGTAAAGTTAATTTATGAACATCCAATGTCTGCAGAGATAGCAGATGAAGAGAGAGTGAGACAGGCAGACAGACAGACAGAAAGAGAAGATGAGGAACATTAAAAATGGGTCGGTAGGGGTTGCCCCTTCAAATTTTAATTTTCTTTTTCGCAGAAGAACACCAAACTATTTCATCTTTTACTCACATTTTTGGCAAGCTGGAACCTCTGGTAACCATTTCCCATAGGAACAGACAATTGCCTTTGGTCCACTCAAATTATGGTTTGAATCACAGAACGTCTTGATAGCGGTACCATTTTTGATGAGTTTGTCTTGTATCTGTTTATGATTTCTATATAAGAAATATCCATTTGGTATGAATGGCAGCAAACAATATTCTACGAAAAAAAAAACAATGTGCAGTGAATAAATAGTGAAAATGAATTTTAACTTGTGTATATATGTGCATGCGTGTGTGTGAGTGCGCACATGTGTATGTAAATATGTATATATATATATCGAAGTAATGGTGCACAGCAGTGTTTATGAATAATCACAATTTAGATTAGTTGAAATATGTTTGTCACATATTTCAATGGTAACAACAACAACTATAGCGCTGACGACTGCTCCACCAACGACAATGGTTACCACAGCACCAATGGGGGGACCAACAATGACAACATGAACAGCATCAACACCTATTTCACCACTGATGATGTTCCCTGTGGCAGCATTAAAGATGCCAACCAGCACCAACAGCCACAGAAGCAGCAACATTCGAAAATACATTGGATATTCTGGGAAAAACCTTCAAGCAGTGCCTCTCCAACCACAAATCCTCATTTAGGATAGCAGAAAAACATTATGTTACATCCTTGGCCATATGGAAGATCCTAGAAAAACTAGGTCCCTACATCAATGGGAGAAAATGTTGCAGGTTGTGCATAATAGAATGGACAAGGATATTAAAGAACTCCCTCAAACTGAGAAACATCTTCAATTCCAGGATGGAAGTCTTCGGACCCTAATTACACTTCAGTGATTCTTACTGAAATCCTGAGACCTACAAGCTGACTGGGTGGATTCCAGATAGTGGTCAAAGGGAGACAATCCCTCATGGTTGATCTTAGTGGTGTGTCCATAAACTAGTCACAAGGTTGTTTCTCCCTCCATATTGAAGAGAAGTTATAGGCCACTGGTCATCAGCATCTAACAAGATGTGGATAAAGCCAAGTGCTTCATGGACGCAAAACCCTGGCTAACCCCATGAGCCAGCCATACCTATCTTTCTCTAAATACTCTTCTGCTCTATAAAGAGGAGTGTGGTTCTCTTTTGGATTTATGATTTAATGACAATATATACATATATATATTTGTGTGTGTATATATATATGTATATATATATATATATATATATATATATATATATATATATATATATATATGATGGGCTTCTTTCAGTTTCTAGCTACCAAAGCCACTCACAAAGCTTTAGTCAGCAAAACGCTATAGTAGAAGTCACTTGCCCAAGGTGCCACACAGTGGGACTGAACCAGGAACTATGCATTTGGGAAGCAAACTCCTTACCACACACATGCCTGTGCCTGTGTTAAATTCCTGGAAAGAAACAGGACAAAATGTGTCCTAAGGGGATAGGACCTTCACATAAAGGAAGTTAGATGAAGTCTACCAAGGAACTTATGGATTAACATGCCAATTAACATGTTATTAATTACGAAACCACTTTTCTTGATATAAAGATAAAATGTTAAAAAATAACTAGCTTGCAACCACGTGGTTTTGGGTTCAGTCCTACTGCACAGCAACTTGGGCAATTGCTTTCTACTTTGGCACTGGGGCCCAACCAATGCCTTGTGAGACAGAAAACATGTGGAAGCCCATCACGTATATATGCTTATGCGTGTGTGTGTGTGTCTTTGTATTTGTCTACCTCACATCCCACTCCTTGACAACCAGTGTTGGTTTGTTTATGTTCCCCATCACTTTGCAGTTCAGCAAAAAAGGAGCAATCAAATAAGTGCTAGACGTTTTTTTTTAAAATCAATAAATACTTGGGTCGGTTTATTGAAGTAAAAACACTTAAAGGCAATGCTCCAGTATGACCACAATCCAATGACTGAAACAAGGAAAGGATAAAAAAAATAAAATATTTGATTTCAATATAACAGAAGAATTTAAAAAGAAATACTTGGTATGCAGCTTGGTTCGTCGGGCTGCCATCTTCCTCGCTGGCATGTAACATTGGTGATGCCATTCTTGGGAATGAAACCATTTTCACAGATTACTTTAGTTTTGGTACCAGGAATCCAAGAAAGCTGTCCACCATTTCCGATTTTGTCAAATGTGCCATTAGTTAGCTTTTTTAAAGGTTTACAACTCTCTGGAATATAAATTGAATATGTACATGTACACATACCGATATCAGATTTTGGCACAAGGCCAGCAATTAGGTGGACTTAGCATTTTGATCATATTCTAATGACCCTGCTAATTCCCTGATTTAAACATCAACATAAAATCAATTTACAACAATTACTTACTTTCTACACAAGAAATATTTTCAATGTTCTTGAATTCTCCATATTTACAAGAAGTGAAATAAAACTTTGTTGTTTCGTAACCATTTTCACATTTGGCATAAATGGTTTGACCGTGTTCCATCTCAGTACCAGATTGGATTCTGCCAAGTAAAGGGGTATGGTAATGCCCATTGTTCAACTCTGGAACTTTGCAAGGATCTAGAAAAGGAAATAAAATATAATACACATATATAAATATACACATACTTACATACATACATATATATATATATATATATATATATATATATATATATATATATATATATATATACATACATATATATATACATAAAAGATGTACTCACTCTTTGACAGACGATTACTAATGTATTGTTTTTTTGTTTTTTTTCAGATGAAATGCTGCTAAGCATTTCTCCCAGAATGCTAACGATTCTGCCTGTTCACCGCCTAATAATAATAATAATAGTAATAATAACAATAATAATAATGCTGATAAAACTAATAACCCCATACAAGATAACAACAGCTGCTTATTTGTTGTGGAAGAAAAATTAGCTTACAATAAGTCTGCTGCTTAAATTATTTTGGTTTCAGATTTTCCATATCAAATGAATTTTCTCATTAATTACTTTGTCACACAATATACAGAAGTTTTATTTTGAAAATAAATATTTAGTTAGCTTTGACGAGACATCCAGAAGTTGATGACACTTGCCATAACATCAGCACAAAAATTGGAATGAATTCCTCTGATGGTGGCAGGACAGTTCTAAGAGATTAAATCAACTTTAAAATATATTTACTGTAAATTTTTGACTGTTGTGCTTAGAGATTGCATTTGCAAAGTGTGTGTGTGTGTGGGGGGGGGGGTTTAGCTGGTCAATTACTTTCATATCCTGAAAATCCTCAAATCTCCAAGGTTATCACTTAGATATTTAGTAATGTGGCAAAGTGTATTAATAATTGCTGTCCATACCAGCAACGGACAACAGATATTAAATGATGATGATGATGATGTATGCATGTATGTATGCTGTGTGTGTTCAGTTAGATGTACTACTACTACTACTACTACTACTACTACTACTACTACTACTACTACTACTACTACTACAACAGTATAAGTTAGAGCTCCACATAAGTCTTTATTATCCAGTTAGCATACAGTGATAGTGGTTAGTCTATCACTGAACTTGACAATATTAATAGTTACGATATACAGAACACACAAGCATAAATTATTAGTTCCTACGTATAGTTCACTGCTGGAGTTATTTGGAATTCAGCATTGGGTGTCCCAAGTGCATTCGGATGCATAAGTGCCATGGGTCACCAAGGAAACACTTTTATTGCATTCTGTTATTGAGATTTAAAATATGAAATCAATCCGATGATGAGATAATTTATGATTATTTTGGAACTGAAGTTGAAAGAAAGCAAATGGAGTGGGGAATGTCAATATAGATGTGTGTGAGTGTGTATCTGTGTGTACTTCTTTGTCTTGACATTGGGTGGTAGTTGTAAATGAGTGTCATTGTCATACAAGCGGTGTCATGTGTATGAAATCATGTTTGGTCATGGAGAAATATTACCTTACTTAGAAACAGGTGAGGTTAGGCACAGGAAGGGTGTCCAGTTTTAGAAAATCTGCCTCAGCAAATTCTGCCTGACCTGTGCAAGCATGAAAAGGTACACCTATGCACATGTGTGTGCATGCAGAAGGAGTGGGGAGGGTGTATGCATGTGTGTGCACGTGTATATCTCTGCACATGTGTATATGCGTGTGCAAATCTGTGTTTCTCTATGTGTGTGTATGCATAAGTGTACACTTTACAGGTAACTTACTTGGTCTACATTTAGGAATAAATGGAATCCATTTATCCTGAAGACATATAACGTTGGTGATATTGTCTGCTGGTTCATGGGTTCCTTCATTACATGCAATAGTCATCTCCTCAATTCCTTCAACAACATCCACAGATACCGTCATATATTTGCTGTTTCTTAACTTCCGACAGCCAACTAGAAGACATACAAAGAGAAGAGCAAGAAAGAAATGATATTATCAGAAGACAAAACAAAGTCAAATATATATATAAATATATAAATAATTTTCAGTTCCTTTTTTGATCATTCCAAGTGTTCCTATAATTACTGGTATTGTAACCATCTTGAGATGCCACATCTTTTCGATTGTGATTAACAAATCTTTATATTTTCTGAGCTTATCAAATTCTTTTGCCGAGATATTATGGTCACAGGGTTTGCTCACGTCAATCAATAAACAAACTTTATTGCTGCTGTCTTTCACAACAATATCTGGTTAATTTGCCTTGATGGACCGGTCTGTACATACTGGGAAGTCCCAAAGAATATTTACAGCCTCAGAGTGGTGCTTGTACCATTTGTCAGCAGTTTTGATCTTATAATACCAACACATTATCCAATGTAGATATTGGCCAACTCTGTCATGACTTGATTTGTACTCTACAGGTGCTAAAACCTTACATCCAGAGATTATGTGGTCAACTGTTTCTATCACATCATTGCAGTATCGACATTTTGGGTCAACACCATTTTTCATCACATTGGCTTGATAGTTCTGGGTCAATAAGCTCTGATCTTGGGCAGCCAAGATAAAGCCTTCAGTCTATGCCTTTAGCCCTGAGCTCCGTAGCCATTGATGGGTGTGCTTCTGGTCTACATCAGCTTGTTTGCCACGGGCCACATATTTGCTATGCAGAGGTTTTTGTTCCCAGCCAATTGTTCAAATGCATTTTGCTTTGCTATTGATTTCACCTTCTTTGCAACTACATTTGCTGCACTTCCCTCATGCTATTCAACCTGAGTATTATCATGGATAAACTCACTAGCAGATTTTTTGCTCTCCTTCTTGTGGTTTCCAATGAGCTTTAGCATCCTATTATTATTATTATTATTATTATTATTATTATTGCCTTTGCACAGCTTCTAACACTGGAGATGCACTACGGTGACAGCTGTTCCCTACCAGTGAACTAAGGTAACACCTCTTATTTTTTGAGCACCTTCCAGAGTATTTGAGCGGTTCCAAGCAGTGCTGTTTTCTGCAAGTGCTCCACCCTTATTGCAGCCCCTATTTGTTCAATGTACTTTTCAAGATTTTTGCTCACTGTTCCCAGGGCTCCAACAATTATTATCATTATTATTATTTTCTCTTTATCACAGGTTTTGTTGGAGCTCCTGGAGTCTTGCATGCGTAGCGGGCTTACTACCTGCAGCCTACGGTACCATGCTGTTCTTTGTTTTCAGCTTTCTAATACTTTCCTGATTATTCTGGCCGTGCCAAGGAAGCAAACCTTTTGTAACAGTTCTACTGGGCACTCTATCCCAATTTCCTTTATATTCCTCTTGATGCCTTCTGATACTGTTCCCAATGACCCTACAATAATTGGCATTATCTTCACCTTTAGTTTCCATAGCTAGGCTATTTCATACTTATGGGAGTTGTATCTATCCATCTTTTCGCCTTCCTTCTTGACTATTTGTGGGTCAAAGGGACAAGCAACATCAACTATATAGCAATTATCGAGTAGGAGTTAAGACAATTACATTGACCCCCAAAGCTCAACTAATACTTATTTTAATGAGCCTGAAAGAATGAAAGGTAAAATTGACCTCAGTGGAATTTGAACTTAGAATGTATGGATGAAATGCTGCAATCATTTTGATCAGCATGCTAACAATTCTGTCAGGTCACCACCTTTATTATCCACATAATACCACACACACACACACACACACACACAATTAAAAAGTCAATAAAAGAAAACGAAGAAAAATTAAAAAGATGCTTGGTTCGTTTTATTTGTATAACAATTGGAAAAGTAATGCAAATTAAAAGGTGAAAAAATATAAGAGTATAAAAGGAACCACCTCAACCAACAAAATAACCCCAAAAAGATATTCTACATACATATATATATGTTTCGATATAACAATATTTAAGAATCATCAGTAATTATAACATTAAAAGATGCAATTATCTATTTATTGTTAGATCTCTTCAGGAAAAATAAGTGTATTGTAGTCTTCAGTTACGAAATAACTTAATTAAATTGAGGACAATGTTCAGGTATTTTCAAATGTTAACAAACTCACTTTAAAAGACGCATAATTTACGAGCTTAGAAATTTATCGTTTAAAATTTAGCTAATATTGAACATTAAAAGGCTACTAAAACACCAAATCCACCTGAAAAGAAAATATAGTGTAGTGTGTTGGGCAAGTGTGGATTTCTTTTTCAATTCTAATACAAATAAATCAAACCAAGCATCTTTTTTAATTGTTTTCCTACATTTTCTTTTATTGATTTTTTAATTCTATGAGACTGTTTATATACATATGTATTGATGATCTCAATATCAATATATTTGGTTAAACCCAGTTGGCATCAAGGTTGTTTTTAACAATCACTTACGTGGATATTTCTTCCTCAAATTCTGTATATATATATATGTATGTATATATATGTATGTATATGTATATATATATATGTATGTATATGTATATATATATATGTATGTATATCTATATATGTGTGTGTGTGTGTGTGTGTATGTGTGTTTGTGTGTGTATATATATATATATATATATATATATACACACACACACACACACACATGCATGTGTGTGTGTGCATAAGTGTGTTTATGTGTGTATGTTCATGTGTGTGTGTTTGTGTATACATCCCTGTATAGATACATACTATAAGTATATATTCAATTTAATCCTTTAGCATTTAAACTGGCTACACCTGGCAAAAATACCGTTGCAGTCACATGTTGAAACCAGCCAGATCTACACTCTCACACCTACCCTACAACATTAATCTGAAAAGAAGCAATCTCATCAAAAATATCTCAAAGCTATGAAATAATGCACGACTCATTCAAAACAATGTAAATAAATAAATATTATATTCGACATTATATAAGCTATAAGGAAATGGAATGCTTTGGCAGTCAATTACATTCCTGTTGCGAAGAATATATTTCAGCCATTGACTTCATTGCCTCTAAATAAGGAATTGTATTTTCTGCTCCTAAGAAAAGCAGTTTGAAATTACATGCTGCTGTAGATCTGAGGCTTGATAAGACTTTATTTGATGGAGTCAGTTAATTTTTATTGATATGAGCTTATGTATAAGTGTGTCAGAAGGTGTAGGTATATGTGTGTGTGTGTATCTTATATATATCTATGTTTGTGTGTGTGTATGTGTATACACACACACACACATATATACACAATTGTAGTGTGGAAGGTGTTTATAAGCCATTTAAGAACACACAAAAACCGTTAGATTCACTTCAACATTTAAATTTAATTTACCAAAATATTTTCAGCTCATTGAAACCGTGGTCTTTCACTGACAAAATTCCGTGCCGTCAGTGAACAGGTTGTGGTCTCAAAGCGATGAAAATATTTTGGCAAATTAAATTTAAATGTTGAAGTGAATCTAATGGTTTTTGTGTGTTTTTAAATGACTTATAAACACCTTCCACACTGCAATTGTTTTTGTTTCAGCATACGATCTCAGATCAGGTCACTTGCTATGCAAGTACATCTCCATAATATATATATATATATATATACATACATACATACACACATACACACACATTCACACATACATAGCACACACAAGTATAAACATATCTGCATGTTGCTGCAAGTGCATTATTTTAAATATATATAATTTCATTATACAGTTCATACGATATTCATGTTTAATTTGATTTTAAAGCAAACTGCCACAAGCCCTTGTGTATAAATAATAGACAATGATGATGATGATGATGACTAATAAATAAACATCTGATCTTTTGTTAGTGAAAATTTAGTTCTTAATAAAATAAAAAGAAGTTAGCCTTTGTCTGTAACACTCATAAACACAATTGAAATAGCAAACTGTTTTTATAGTTAGTTCGGGTGGGTGCTGATGTACTAAATGGTGTATGCAAGATTTTTTGACTGAAAAAGAATATAGAATATGTATATATATATGTATATGTATGTACATACGTATGTATGTGTGTATGTATGAATGTATGTATGTATGTATGTATATATATATATATATACACACACATATATATATATATGTATATACACATAAGACAAATGCATATATATATATATACACATATATTTATATATATATATAAATATATAATATATATGTGTGTATATATATATA
>NC_069001.1:712631-716630 GCF_001194135.2 Octopus bimaculoides
TGTGTGTGTGTGTGTGTGTGTGTGTATGTGTGTGTGGGTGCTGAAACGTTCCTGGCTTTGGGTAAAAGAAAATACAGGAGGATCAGTTGATTATGATTTTATCCAATATATTCCCTTCTCAGATTGACACATTATATATAGCAGTCCTTCAGTTTTTCTAAGCCCTGTGAAAGAAGTGGGAAGTTTGGGCCTCCAGCCAGGTCTTTCATGGTACCCTTAAATTCAGGACCATTTCAGCAGCCCCTTGTATATCTTTTACCTTTTGCTTGTTCCAATCATTTAACTGTGGCCATGTTGGGGTGTCATCTGTGTGTGTGTGTGTGTGTGTGTGTGTGTGTGTGTGCGCACATGTGCATGTGTGTGCGTGTGTGTGTATGTGTGTGTGTGTGTCTGTATATATAAAGTAGTGGAGGCAATCTTTTTTAAAAAATGAAGGATTAATTTCACAAAAACTTCATTTTCTTGCTGGTTCTAACTATTTGTAAGTCAAATTCTTACTCTTTTAAACAAATATGATTCTTTCATTAAATCAATAAAAAAATTATTATTTAATTAATCAATTTATTTTTCATTTATATATTTTTTATTTTATTTATGCTGTCTTTTTCTTGTTTGTTTTTTTTTGTATTGTTTTAATTAACACAAATTCAGTCAGGTGATTAAATAATTTTATTTGATTCGGTTCTACTTGAATGGCATCAAAAATAATGCCAAGTGAGAGAGAGCTGATCCAAGAACTAAAGAACGATATTTGATGTATTTCATCGATTTGCTTTGGTCTTTGATATGGATTGGTCTCTTGCAAAGAATTCTGTAAGTAGAAGAAACAAAATTAATTAAGAACATGAATAATTCAAAAGCACCATAGCTGTGCGGTAAGAAGCTTTCTTCCCAGCTACATCATTCTGAGTTCAGTCTTACCGTGTGGCACTGGGGGCCCAGTTTCTTATACTATAACCTCAAGCTGACCAAAGCCTTGTGAGTGGATTTGGTAGACGGAAACTGAAAGAAGCCGATCATATGTGTGTGTGTTTGTCCCCCACCATAGAATAAGTACTAAACTTTAAAAAAAATACTAAGTCCTGGAGTCGATTTGTTCAACTAAAACCCTTCAAGGGTGTGCCCCAGCATGGCCACATTTAAATGACTGAAACAAGTAAAAGAATTAAAATAAAAAAGATGAAAGACTAACATAAAACAATCGTTAAGTTATTGTTAAAGTAAACGAATCTATTTTAGTCTCTGATCCGCAGGTGGACAGTGTCTCCTTTCTCAGTCTTTTCTGCTGCTCTGAGAATGGCTTCTGTTCTTTGAGGCCAACTGGTCTTGCACTTTCGTCTTGTATTTAGGCACTGCCCACACTTTTGTTTCTTATAAGGCTTTGGTAAACCTGGAGGTACAGTAGAGGGATTGAACCTCAAACTATGTGGTTGAGAAATTAACTTTTTACCCCACAGCCATTCTCTTACACACACACACACACACACACACACACACACACACACACACACACACATACACATTTACAAACAGACATTCACACCACCCAGACACACAAAGACACACCCATACATACACACCATGCACAAACACACACACATATGAACATGTGTGTGTTTGAAAGACAACGGTTGACCTTGGCAGGATTTGAACTCAGAATTTCAAGAACCAAAACAAATACAACAAAACAGTTTTCATCCGAAGCTCTAACGTTTCAGCTACTTTTGTCACCTTTAGTAAATAATATTGTCTGACTGAGGCACAAGGCCAGCAGTTTTGAGGGGAGGGTGTTTAGCCATTACCATCGACCCCAGTACATCTCTGGTACTTTGTTTTTATTGACCCTAGAAAGGATGGAAGACAACTGTTACCTCAATGGGATATGAACGGAAAACATAAAGGAAGGTTAAAATAACTTGGGGAAATTTTGGCTGACATTGTAATGATTCAGCCAATCAGCTAAATTAATAACAATAATAATAATAATGATAATAATGATGATAATAATAATAATAATAATAATAATAATAATAATAATCCTTTCTACTCTAGGCACAAGGCCTGAAATTTGGAGGCAGGGAATAGTCGATTACATTGACCCCAGTGCTCAACTGGTACTCATTTAATCAACCCTAAAAGGATGAAAGGCAAAGTCAACCCTGGCAGAATTTGAACTCAGAACATAAAGATGGACAAAATGCCACAAAGCATTTTGCCCGGCATGCTAACGACTCTGCCAGCCCACTGGCCTTAAATGATGATGATGTGTTACTTCAATTTTATATTCCAAAGCAAAATACTGACCCCATTTCAAGAACCACAATCACATGTGGGAATGTTGCCAATTATCCATTGTCCATTTTTGCCACAGATTGCCTTCTCGTCATTACTCTTAAAACAGAAATCATTTTTACAAGTAAACTTTGCCACGGAACCTTCTGACAAGGGGTAATTGTAATTGACCTGAACTTCCTTGTCCACTTTCAATTCTCTACAATAGGTATCTGCAAAAACAAAAAAATTATGGCATTAGTTGTCAGTAAAGTAAATATTGTTTTGAATACTGATAAATAAAGTAAAAATAGTTATAGAGTAAAAGTAAAAATAGTTGTAAAAGTAAAAGTAAATATTGTCTTGACTGATAGGAACAGTTATCTGGTTACTATGGTGTATAAATGTCTGAAATCACAAAATTTCCGTTGACTGGAACTTGAGTCCATCACAGGGTGGTTACTCATTTACAGCTGAGTGGACTGAAGGCATGTGGCCCAATGGTTAGCACGGTATTTGGCTCATGGTCATAAAGTAGTGAGTTTGATTTCCTGCAACAAGTGATGTCCTTGAGCAAGACACTTTATTCCCCATGGCTCTCATCCATTCAGCTGGCAGTAATATATATATGTATATATATATACACACACACATATCATCATCATCATCATCATCATCGTTTAACATCCGCTTTCCATGCTAGCATGGGTGGATGATTTGACTGAGGACTGGTGAACCGGATGGCTGCGCCAGGCTCCAATCTGATCTGGCAGAGTTTCTACAGCTGGATGCCCTTCCTAATGCAAACCACTCCGAGAGTATAGTGGGTGCTTTTATGTGCCACTGACACGAGGGCCAGTCTAGCAGTACTGGCAACGGCCACACTCAAATGGTGTTTTTTACATGCCACCTGCACAGGAATCAGTCCAGCGACACTGACAACGACCTAACTCGAATGTTTTATTCACGTGTCACCGGCACAAGTGCCAGTAAGGTGACGCTAGTAATGATCTCAGCAGAATTTGAACTCAGAACATAAAGAAAGACGAAATGTCACCATGCCTTTTGCCGAGCATGGTAACCACTCTGCCAACCAACCACCCTAAATATAGTAATTGATAAATTAACAAATTATTAAGTCAATAAAAAATACAAAATATATTTACTTTTTTCACATGACTGCAGCTCATTGGTCCATTTTGCCATATCACACTTAGCAACAATTGGTGGTCCTTTGAGACTGTGGTCACGGTCACACTCAACCGTCAGCGAGACATTGGCAGCGACAGTGTCTCCGGCATTTACAAACTTCCCAGTTGAGACGTCCTTTAATTTTCCATTCATGATGGTCGGTGCTTCGCATACCACTGAAAGGCAAGGTAAATAAAATATCTATTGTTGGTGTGTGCATGTGTGTGTATGCATATGTATGTGCGTACATGTGCATGAGTGTGCATGATTGAACATGTGTATGAATGTGTATATATGTGTGTGTGTGTATGTGTACATACTTGTACGGAGGGTATGCTTCAGTAAAGGAAGAAAATAAAAACAATAATAATAACAGTAATAATGATAATTATACGATTATAATAATAGTAATAATAATAATAATAATAATAATAATAATAATAATAATAATAATAATAATAATAAGAAGAAGAAGAAGAAGAAGAAGAAGAAGAAGAAGAAGAAGAAGAAGAAGAAGAAGAAGAAGAAACAATAGAC
>NC_069001.1:716831-717776 GCF_001194135.2 Octopus bimaculoides
CGATTATAATAATAGTAATAATAATAATAATAATAATAATAATAATAATAATAATAATAATAATAATAATAAGAAGAAGAAGAAGAAGAAGAAGAAGAAGAAGAAGAAGAAGAAGAAGAAGAAGAAGAAGAAGAAGAAGAAACAATAGACCCTCAGAAAAAATTGCATACACACACACACATACTCACACAACATAATAATTGCTGATAAGAATGAGGTACCCCTTCTTCTAGTTCCTTATTAATACAGGTACACATTCGCATACACATAAGCACAGACACACACACACACACATCTACGCATTCACACACATGTAAGTGTGTATACATACTATCTATTTCTTTCTCTGCGTGTGTGTGTGCACATACACACATATATATATACATATACACATATATATACATATATACATATATATATGGGAGAATAATGCATATATACACATATATATACATATATACATACATTAATGGAGTTTAAGTCAATGATTGATATACTAGCAAAAGTTTTACGTTGACAAAGTAGTCATTATTTTTTCCAGAACTGGAATTACAAAGAACATTCTGTGATCATTACTGATAAAAATGAGGTACTCCCATCTTCCAAATTGTTAGTGAGACATACACAACATAGAACAAAAACATGCTAATTAATTATTTACAAAAACAAAGCAATATAAAAAAAATATGAGCGCCAGGTAACAGAAATATGATCATTTAGGCAACATGACCATAAAAGGAAATCAAGTTTGTTCTTTTAACTATTGCAATTGGTTATAATAGTATCAATTAATAGTATCAATTAATAGACTACAGACACAATTGACTAAATATATTCAGATGTTTTTTATTAGACAAATTACAGATTATACACAAGGCTTGTGGAAGTCATTTGCTTTTGCTAATGATCAGCTGGTTCGTTAAGCTAATTTATATATATATATAT
>NC_069001.1:718799-728946 GCF_001194135.2 Octopus bimaculoides
ATTACATACTTAAAGATTAATTTAATTTATATATATATATATATATATATATATGTATATATGCACGTATGTATATATATTAATTAGATAACTACATGCAGATCAACAAAAAAATATAATAAACATGTCAAAACATAAAAAAATATATGTAAGAAACAAAGGGTAAAAGAAGGGAAAATGACCCTTTTTTTGTCTCTAATTTTTAGTTATTTTTTCTTTGTTCGTTAGATAATTTGTTTTTTGCTCTTCTTGTTTTTGTTCTTCCTTCCATTTTTATATTTTTGTGCTTTTTTTTTTGTTTTCATTTATTGTTAATGAAGATGTTAGGATATTTTATATCTGTACTTACATTCTTTACAAGTGGGAAATTCCGAGGACCATTTACCAAAGAGGCATTGCACTTTTGGTATTCCATTGACGACAAAGCCACGATGACATTTTATGACAGCGATGCTTAGATGCTCCACCGGTCTATCGTAAACGACCAGTTGTTTGCCATTTACTTGAATGTTGCAACCAGGTACCTCCTTCACCTGACATTGCTCTAGGGAGGGGGTAGAGAGAGAGAGAGGTTGCATGGTGGGGGGGAGAAAAATAAAGAAAAAAGTAAAAGATTAACATCAAAGTAGATCAACAATAAGTAAAGATATGGGTGGTGGTGGTGGGGGTGCTCATTATTATTATTATTATTATTATTATTATTATTAAGTTAGGTTTATTTGATGAAGGTGGAGTTAAAAATCCAGAGAATTAAACAATGAAATTTATTTTTACAGAAGTTTTTTCTTTTATTTTTCATTTCTTGTTTTTTTTTGTTTTGTTTTTGTTTTTTCTTTCTCCATATCTGATTACTGAAAATTTTAGAACATTTCATACATGTAAGTGAATAATTTTAGCAGTATTACTGTTGTTGTTGCTATTTTTGTTGTTATTGGTGGTGGTGGGGGAGGGGGGTGGAAATAGTATTGTTGTTGATGTTGCTGCTGTTATTAGTGGTGATGGTGGCAGTGTTGTTGCTAATGCTTATACAATTCAAAAAACATTGTCTGAAATTACAGAGCTTTGAATTCTTTGTGAGAAAAGTAATAATAATAATAATAATAATAATAATAATAATTATAACAAAATTTACAACAAATAGCAAAAAAAGAAGACATAGAAAAAGTAATTAAGAAACTTACTCGGTTCACATGATGGTAAAGCAGAGCACCAGAAACCTCCGGAACATTTAATTTTACTGGAACCAATGAGTTGGTAACCATCATCGCAACTTATGTGTAGAAACATATCATGCTTCACAAATGAAGTGGTTTTTTCATTGATATACCTCTCTTTACCATTCTTCACTTTTTCAACCAAACAACTCTCTGGAAAAGAGATAAAGAAGTAAATAGATAAATGAAAAGAAAGACGCCCCCTAGTGGCAAAGTGGCGAGAGGTTTGCCTCTCAACTACATGGCTTCAGGTTCAATCCCACTGTCTGGCAGCTTGCATAAGTGTCTTCTGCTATAGCCCTGAACTGATTAAATCTTTGTGAATGAATTTGGCTGAAGGAAACTGAAAGAAGCCTTTTGAGAAGATATGTTAAGCTAAGTGAAACCGTAGTCGTGGTTGTGGCCTGTACTAGTTAGACATAAAAGGTATCCAGTACACTCTGTGGAGTGGTTGGCATTAGGAATGGCATCCACCCTTAGAAACCAAGCCAAACCATACTGGGGCCTGGTGCTGCTCTCTGGCCTACCAGCTCCAGTCAAACTGTCTAACCCATGTCAGCAGGGAAAAACAGATGCTAAATGATGATGATAATGATGATGATGATGATGATGATGGTGCATATGTGTGTGTGTGTGTGTGTGTGCCTATAGTGCCAAAACAGGTCAAACATCCAGTTAGTCAAATTATCATTGTCCAAACAGCTGCCCCCAATTGTCTTCTTTCAACTCATGTAGTTGTGGGCAAAACACAGAACGCCTCCTTGGCTCTCTCTCACTTGACCCAGAGAAATGTCCAGGATGTGACAGCAACCGTTTCTTCCAGCTCTCAACCAATTCTAGCTGTTTGCTGCTCTCCTGACATATTATAACATTCTAAAGTAGTATGTTGTCAACTTAATGTGACAGCCCCATAAAAGGGAAGAATGCTACTGTTATTTAGCCCTAGTCACCATTAAGTTGACAACATACTATCACTTTGTCATGCTGCTACTGCATAAATCTCTCCGAGAGATTTAGAAATATATTATTTTTATTCTATATTTTATAAGATATCATATTTTAACTGTTATATAACATTTCAATACAACAAGAATGCCATTTGGTAAAATCATTGCTGAATAATATTTCACTTGCAAAAGTCTCTTACATTTTCTCATGTTTCTCTATTTTGTGATAAGAACTAACAAATTCTTGATCTGTTCTGTTTGCTAATATGTTATTGATTCCTCAGAACAATTCCTCCAGTTGACATCATGAAAGTTTATAAACTTGAGCATTTCAGCAGAAATATGGGAAGAAAAAAGTTAAGGAATAAAATTATTAAAATACAACTTACTTGGTGTACATTCTGGAAAATCTCCTGTCCAGTTTCCATAGAGACACTTTAAATTAGAAGGTCCAGACAACTCATGCCCGACCTTACAGCTGATATTAACACTCAGTCCGTGAAGCACAGGATGACTCCATTCCGTCAAAACTGCATTCTGCTCTACAATTTGTGTGATTCCATTCTCTACAGTATATGCATTGCAGCTTTCTGTGGCAGGAAGAAAGAGAGAGAAGAGGAAAGAAAGAGATAGACTTAAATATATTCAGATGGATGGATGGATGGATGGGTCGGTGGGAGGGACTGTGAATAGAGGGACTGTCAATCAAGTGGTGGATGAATAACAATGTTTGTAGAGTACTTCAAGTGCACGCGGTAAAAAAATATTCACACACACATATTATATTACAAATATTTTCTGTTTATATATGTCTGTGTATACTCACACGCACACACACACACACACAAACGCACACATATACAAACATGTGTGTGCGTGTGTGTGTGTGTGTTTCCATGTATGTATGTGTGTGTGCATGTTGCATGTGTGTATGTTTGTATGTATGTGTGTGGATGTGTGTATGTTTGTATGTATGTGTGTGCATGTGTGTATGTTTGTATGTATGTGTGTGCATGTGTATGTGTGTGTGTGTGTGTGTGTGTGTGTGTGTACATGTGTGTGTTTGTGTGTGTTCCATAAAGTAATATTTCAACAGATAGAAATCAATAAAATAAATGTTGAACTCATTGCAACTTGTACACGACCCACATGATGAACAAAATCCCTGACTGACATTGGGTCCCAGCATAGCCACCACCCAATGGCTGAAATACTATGATATAGGAATAAAAGAACAGAAGAATAGAAGAATAACAATCTCTTACGTGGGTAACATGTTGGAAAGCGCTGTGACCATTTGCCTGACACACACATGACTTTAGCTCGATCCGTTGTACTGAAACCTTTCATACAAGATATTTCCACATATTGTTTGTGAGGCACCTGCAAAGGCTTCGGGTCAAGCATGTTGAAATCAACAACACTGTCATTGTAACTCACTTGACCATTTAATACGGCATTGGCTGAGCAGTTCGCTGTTAAAATAAATAATTAAAATCATTAGAATTAACAAGTTGCTGAACCTCCAGCTTACTAATTAGGGTAAAATAGTTTAGCTCTAAGAAATACAGAGCTCAAGTGAATAATAAATAGACAAATGATGGACAAATAATTGTGGATGGCAGATGTTTGTTTGTGTGAGATGTTGCATATTCATGTTTGGGTTGCAGGATGAGGGTGACCCTTTACAGCTGTTTTGGGGATGCAGTGATTGGTTGGTGCTGTAATGCATATCATACCGACATATAGAATGAGATAATAAATATACACAACCTGTGAGCAAAGAAATCATCAACCATGCTTTATGTAAGTGGATAATATTTTTGCCTGTTTGTTGTGTGTGATTATTATGCCAGACTCCTGTCCCCTTCTAGCTGACTTACCAACCCACCCAGTCACCGTTTCTCTTCCCCAGCATGGCCACAGGCCAGTGACTCAAACAAATAGAATAATACAAAGGTAAATATTCATTGATGAAAAATGGTAAAACATCTTACCTGGAACACAAGAAGGGAAAGGGTACGTCCATTCTCCATAATAGCACTTTATCATACTTGCAGCGTTCTCTCTTGGAAGTCGGTAACCATTGTTACAGAGAATCAAGACTTGTTGAGAATGAACTGCGGTTGTTATTTCATTTCCCTCTTCGTCAACAACCTCTCCATTTTCGACTGCTTCTGTATCACAACTGGCTGAGTGGATCAGAAATTTACAATGAAAAAAGATGATGGCACAAGTTTACATAATAAATGTAGATAAATATAAAACATTTAGGGGCTGGCATGGCTGAGTGGTCAGAAGCTTGCTTCTCAACACCTTCAGCTTGTGTCTTCTACAATATTCTTAGTTCAACCAAAGCCTTGTGAGTGGATTTGGTAGATGGAAACTAAAAGAACTCTGTTGTGTATGTGTGTGTGTTGTGTGTGTCTGTTTTGTGTGTGTGTGTTTTGTGTGTGTGTGTGTGTGTATGTGTATGGCTACCTGTTTGAATGGACCCTACAGCAATTTTTTAAACTCCAATATATATATGTTGCTATACACCACTGGTCACAATGTTCTTGGAGTTAAATGCTTGCGTAATATGCTTTAGCTTCCTCAGAACCATTTAAAAATTGTGTATAAATACTTTTGGTCACTGTGAACCACAATGTTTCACGTAACGTATTAATGAAAATCAGAAATAGCATTAATTACCTGGATGACATTCTGGGAAATTGTCACTCCAGTTTCCAAACTTGCAGGTGAGAATGTCGCTTCCTTGTAATTTGAAACCCTCTAAACACTCAACTGATATGACATGACTGTGTGACACTAAACCATCGGATAATGTTGAACAGACGTTTATTAATTTCTGTTCCAGATATTTTACCATTCCATGAAGAACTGTCTGGGCATGACAACTTCCTGAAATTTTGCAGAGGAAAGAAAAAGAAAAGAAAAATGTATACTTTTGTAGATTCATCATCATCATAACCATTATTAGCATCATCATCATTATAGTCGTCATCGTCATTGTCATCACCATCATTATCACCTCCATCACCATCACTGTCTTTGTCATCATCATCATCATTTCTGTCATCATTATCATCATCATCATCGTCAATATCATCATCATCATCATCATCACCATTATTGTTGTCATTGTCATTATTGTCATCATTATCATCATCAATGTCATTGCCATCATCATCATCATCATCATCATCATCATATTCAATAGTTTTAACATTTTTATTTCCATACTGGCTTCAGTTTGTTGGTTTAGTAGGATCAGATGAGCCAGAGAGATGCATCATGTTCCAAAGTTTATCTTCCTCAAGGTTCCTGTTGCTGGATGCCCTTCCTAACAGCAACCACTTTGTAGAATGCACTGAATGGATTTCTTTCCAATGGGACCAGCAACTTATACAAGACAAAATAGGGTAATGGGGCCGTTGTAAGTGAAGAGGAGGAAGAGAGAGGGGTGTGAGGATCCTAGATGAGGTTATGAGAGAGTCAGAGGATAGAGTACAATGAGGGGAACAGACATATAGTTGAGAGACAAGAGTAGGGGGAGAGTAACAGATGCCATTGAGGAAAAGAGTATGATGGACTGGGTGCATTTCTTTTTTTTCATACCACAGGCACCAGTAAGGTCTCTGTGCAGCTTGCAAGACTATGAACCTCAATTGAGGTTCACAGTTTATGCTAGGAGAATAAGGAGTAGAGAATGATAAGGTATGAAAGAAAAGGGCCAGAGCAGAAGGGGGCTTTTCTTGCTGTAGAGGGGCTACAGTGGTGACTTACATTTTAGAAGCAAGATGGTGGTTGGTGGGTGGAATATTAAAAGAAATAAATGGAAACCGAAATGACTTACTTGGAACACAAGTAGGAAAGTTTTGTGACCAATGTCCATAAGAACACGTCACTTTGGTGGATCCAATGTTGACATATCCAGGTTTACAGGTGATATACACACTTGAGCGGTGTTCAATATTGGTCTCTTTCTGGAGTTCTTTGCCAAAATATAGAACTTCTCCTTGAGCAACTAACTGACTGGAACAGAATTCTGCAGAAGAAATATTAAAATAAGAAATGAAAATATTTTGTTTACCATTAATGAACTATAAATTAATAAAGCATTTTTTTTTGGCATTTTTTAAATTCTTTTATTCCATTATTCCATTATTCTATGATTTGCTTCAGTCAGTGAGATGTGGCCAGGCTGCAGCATTGCCTTGAAGGGTTTAGTCAAAACAAATCAACCCCAGTACTTCCATTTTTACAAGCCTCGTACTCATTTTATTGGCATAGTTTTACTGAACTACATGGACATAAACAAACCTACACAGGTTTTCAAGTAGTTGGGGGGAGGGACAAACACAAAGATAATGCATGCACACACACACACACACACACACACACACACACACACACAATGTTCATATCTGTGAAGGCTCATGGCTTAGTGGTTAGGGTATTCTGTTCACAATTGTAAGGTCACGAGTTCAATTCCCAGCAATGTGTTGTGTCCTTTAGCAAGACACTTTATTTCCCATTGCTTCAGTCCACTCAGTTGGCTAAAATGAATTGTACCTGTAATTCAATGGGACCAGCCTTGTTGCATTCTGTGTCATGCTGAATCTCCTTCTGATCTACGTTAAGGGTGCACATGTCTGTGGAGTGCTCAGCCACTTGTACGTTAATTTCTGAAGTGGTTGTTCCATCGACCAGATTAACAGGAACCCTTGTCATCATAACCAATGAAGCCCTGGTTTTTGGGATGAGGCAAATATTGCAACTTTGTGATGACTGAAAAATTCTTATGCGGAACAGAACATTCTTCGGATGAATCTGACATAAATAAATGGTTTTTCTTTGACTGTTGGTCCCATTTAAATCTTCTTTCTCCATGGTCATCAGTTTAGGTGTATTTACTGGCCAAAATATGATATTTAAAAATGAAATGATTAAAACTTACTAGGGAGACATGTAGGGAATTCATCAGACCAAACCCCTTTGGAGCAGGTCAATGCACTTTCACCATGCAGTATGTAATCGGAACCACAGATGACTGTTGCTGTGTGGCTGTCATGGACTTTGGTTTCTGCTGAAATGTCTTGGCCAGAATATAAGACTCTTCCATTTGGAACTTTGTATGGAACACATGGCTCTTGGATGAAGAAGACAAAGAGAAAATGGAAGAAGAAATAAGAGAGAAACATTAATGTTTGGGAAAAATCACTGGATGTGTGATGTGATGTGATGTGATGTGTATACATGTGTTTATGTGTATGTATAGACTTTTGTTAGTTTGTGTCTAAGCCGCACTTATCGGCATAAGAGAATGTATTCTCATCAATGCACCTGATGTTAAAACACCTGGAAGTTATAGACAGGTGAGATAACTCACATCAGGTCTCCTTTCAGGAGTGACAGATGTCAATGTTTCATCACATGTAGAATTGCCAATATTTTACGTTGGTCTGTTATTAATAATGAACCATTTTAAATCATACTTAATGTTCTTATCTTTTAAGTCCCAAATGCATTTACTAAGATTTGTAGAATAACTTTTCATTTATATTCAAATAAATGAGAATGGTTAGGAAATCTAGATTTCCAAATTGTCTTGATGAACCTATGTAATAATACATATGGTCTCCTATTATCACCTTACATTGGTAGACTATATTTTTCCTTAAACAATGATTTTCTAAAGGACAAATAATTTTGTTTTTATAATTAGACAGACATTTATTTACTTGTATTTGGTATTCATGGTTTAAAGAATTTCAACAAGTTCTCTCAGAATTAGGTGCTAAGGTAGGATTATTATTATTATTGTTATAAATAATGTTAAAACCAGGTGTTAATTTATTATCAGAGTCAGAATTACTTTTACTTAAAGATTCAAAATCTAGTTTAGGAAAATTATCATTAATTACACAATTCATAATATCGATTCTACGGATTTTAAGTTGAGATATTTCCATCAACCAAATTCCCTTAGAAGGCATTGATCAACCCAGGGCTATAGTTGAAGACACTTAATCAAGGTGCTGTATGTTGAGATTGAACCCTCAAAACAATGTTTCTGCAAAGTGATCTTCTTAACCAGACAACCATGTCTATATTCATTAAATCCTGAAAAATTTATAAAATTTAATTGTTCTTACCTGGTTCACATGAAGGGAATGAGTGAGACCATTTACCAAATTGACAAGTCAGGTGAGAGAAATCTCTCGATACAGTGTAACCATTCAGACAGCTGACCATTATGGTGTCTTCGTGAGGGATTTTCTTGCTGGACTGGACCACAATTCCTTCGTGGATGAGAATACCATTGTCCACATCGTCAGGCTGACAGTGCACTGCAATTAGATAGAATATGGCCTTGTATTGAGTTTATGGGGAGTAGGGGGTCTATAGGGGGGAAGAATGTGGTCTGGTACATTGGCTGTTAAGTGGGGTGTGGTCTTGTATCAAGTTTATGTGGGGAATGGGGTCTTATATGATGTCTATAGGAAACATGTAGTCATTTATGAAGTCTATAGTGGAATGTGATCTTGTATCAGATTTGGAGGAGAAGAATATGGCTTGATAGAATGGAAGTACATAGCTTAGTGTTGAAGGTGATGGATATGTGAATGTCAGATTGTGGTTTCAATTCCTGGACCAGGCATTGCAGTGTGTTTTTGAGCAAAACACTTCATTTCCCATTACTACAGTCCACTCAGCTGGCAGAATTGAGTAATCCTGTGACAGACTGGCATCCTGTCCAGCAGGAGGGGCAATCTATACACCACAGAATTCGCAAAACCAACTTAAGAGCCCATGACTCAGGAAGAACCTTTCATCCCCTTTTTTTTTTTTTTTAATATGGCATGGGATAAGGTTCGTTAGGGAAGTGTGGCTTTGTATCAAGTTTATTATCGTCATCATTATTTAATGTTCATTTTCCATGCTGGCATGGGTTGGACAGCTTGACAAGAACTGGCAAGGCCAGGGACCTCACCAGGTTCCATTGGCTGTTTTTGCTTGGTTTCTACAGAGGGAATGCCCTTCCTAACACCAACCACTTCCCAAGTGTACTGAGTGCCCTTTACATGGCACCAGCACTCACACCAATGATCTTTATGTGGCACCTTGGTTTTAGGATGCCGATTTTGTTGTACAAGAGGAAAATAAGGCTAATCTGATTTATGTGAGACTAACCTCTTTAAGGCATCCTTCCCTTTTATATACAGTTGAGTGTGATTCAAGAAAGATTAGATTGCTATTTCTCTCACGATGATCAACATAGAAACTCTTTCATTCGTTCAACTGTTAGTAATTCTGTAAAAACTGATATAATTTGAACAGAGAACAGAGAGAGGAAGAGAGAGAGAGAGAGAGAGAGAGAGAGAGAGAGGAAGAGAGAGAGAGAGGAAGAGAGAGAGAGGAAGAGAGATAGAGAGAGAGAGAGGAAGAGAGAGAGAGAGAGAGAGAGAGAGAGAGATCATGGCTAAATACTTTTAAACATTTTTGCTTGTTCTATGTATTATTGTATAGAATGAGCACAAGGCAAGAGACGTATCATATTGCAATAGGAGATCAGGCAGATGATACTTTTTATGTGTGTGTGTGTGTGTGTATATATATACGCACACATACACACACACACACATATATATATATACAAAGGCGTCGAGCTGGCAGAGTGGTTAGCACGCCGAGCGAAATGCTTAGCGGTATTTCGTCTGCCGCTACGTTCTGAGTTCAAATTCCGCCGAGGTTGACTTTGCCTTTCATCCTTTCGGGGTCGATTAAATAAGTACCAGTTACGCACTGGGGTCGATATAATCGACTTAATCCGTTTGTCTGTCCTTGTTTGTCCCCTCTGTGTGTAGCCCCTTGTGGGTAGTAAAGAAATAACACATATATATATATACATATTTACTGTATATATATATGTATATATATATGTATGCATATATGTATGTATATATGTATGTATATATA